>NW_026575377.1:0-51379 GCF_028641065.1 Leucoraja erinaceus
ATTTTCATTATCAATCCCTTACAACAATGGCGAATGAATACACTAGATGGCAGTAAAATGCAAACCATTTTTTAAATTACAGTCAAAAAATCCAGTTTACAACCCAGCGGTATGAATATTGATTCCTCCAGCACCCTAACCCCTGCATCCCCGCTCTCTCTGTCCCTTCCCCACACAAGTACTTCTACCAGCTTCAAAGCCGTCTTGTTGAGTCTCATTGTCTGTAACTCATTCGCATCCAGCCCGCAGCTAACGTGGACATTTCTTCCCAATAACCCTTTCTGGCTTAAGCCCTCCCTTCACCACCTCCAGTTTAAATTCAATTTGGAATATTTTGGAGGGCCAAGAAACCAACAAGCAAGAACCAAGAACATAGAAAATAGGTGCAGGAGTAGGCGATTCGGCCCTTCGAGCCAGCACCGTCGTTCAATATGATCATGGCTGATCATCTAAAATCAGTAACCCGTTCCTGCTTTCTTCCCATATCCCTTGATTCCATTAGCCCGAAGAGCTAGGTAGACACAACATGCTGGAGTAACTCAGTGGGACAGGCAGCACCTTTGGAGAGAAGGCATTCCTTCTCACCAGAGATGCTGCCAGTGCCACTGACTTACTCCAGCATGTTGTGTCTAACTTCAATTTAAACCAGCATCTGCAGTTCTTTCCTAGCCGTAAGAGCTATATTTAACTCTCTCTAGAATATATCCAGTGAATTGGCCTCCACTGCCTTCTGTGGCAGAGAATTCCATATATTCACAACTCTCTGGGTGAAAAGTTTTTCCTCATCTCAGTTCTAAATGGACTACCACTTAGTCACACACTGTGACACCTGTCACTGGACTCCAACAACATCGGGAACATTTTTCCACCATCTAGCCTTTTTCTAACCACGGCCTGTTCCCTTTATCATTGTTTTTTTTTGCATATCTTTCATTCATTTGTTTTATATCTTCCTCTACCTCCATCTATATATCTCATTTCCCTTTCATAGAAACATAGAAAATAGGTGCAGGGGTAGGCCATTCGGCCCTTCGAGCCTGCACCGCCATTCAATACGATCATGGCTGATCATCAATTCAGTATCCCATCCCTGCATTTTCTCCATACCCCCTGATCCCTTTAGTCACAAGGGCCACTTCTAACTCCCTCTTAAATATAGCCAATGAACTGGCCTCAACTACCTTCTGTGGCAGATAATTGCACAGATTCACCACTCTCTATGTAAACAATGATCTTCTCATCTCGGTCCTAAAAGACTTTCCTCTTATCGTTAAACTGTGACCCATAAATCCGGACCTCCCCAACATCGGGAACAATCTTCCTGCATCTAGCCTGTCCAACCCCTTAAGAATTTTGTAAGTTTCTATAAGATCCCCCCTCAATCTTCTGAATTCTAGCGAGTACAAGCCGAGTCTATCCAGTCTTTCTTCATATTAAAGTCCTGCCATCCCAGGAATCAGTCTGGTGAACCTTCTCTGTACTCCCTCAACTCCCCTGAATCTCAGTGTGAAGAAGGGCCTCGACCCAAAACGTCACCTATTCATTTTCTCTAGAGAAGCTGTCTGACCCGCGGAGTTTCTCCAGATTTATGTACTCAAATATCTTCATTGTGTGAAGTTTTTTTTAAATATAACATCGAACATTGTTCTTAAGTCCATCTGAATGCTTTTATTTTAAAGCAGTTTGTATAACAGTGAGACCCTTGGGTTTAACAAACCCACTCCCCCTATGATGTGACACAAACCTCCGGAAAATCCAAGTGTGATAAATCCAAAGTAACAGGCAGTTATTTGGGATATGAAGCTGAATTCAATCCCTTAAGGGCCTGTCCCACCTGGGCATCATTTGCACGTCATGCAGGTGAAAGGAACAGGTGTCCTAAACTTTCTGAGGCACAACTTTCATCATTGTTCAACTTCTGTCAAGGAGAAGCTATACTTCACCCTCGTTAGACCTCATTTGGACTACGCAGTTGCAGCATGGGACCCATACACAAATACAAACATTTCATCCATCGACTGTGGCTGGGGTGAGAGCAGTCCTTGACGATGCTGAGCGCCCTTCGCAGACATCGCTTGCTCTGGACAGACTCAATGGAGGGGGAGTGAGGAACCGGTGATGCGTTGGGCAATTTTCACCACCCTCTGCAGTACTTTCCGGATGTGTAAACCTGTGGACTGCCAGATGTGCAGTCCAGGGGAGAGCAAGTGATAGCCTATAGGAAAATAAAGACCAAAACCCATCAAATAATTTTAAAAAAGCGAAAAAAAAGAAAGGAGAAAAGAAGCAAAAATGGGCCCTTATGTGTGGATATACCGGCTTCATATCTCACCACACCCATCACCCAGTTCGTGAGTCGGTTGATTTCCAGAATTGTGTTGCACCATACAACACTTGTAATGAATCAATTAAAGGAGACCATGTCTTTAAAAATTGCTCTGATTTTTCTGCTAAGACGAGTCTCATATCTTCAAGATGTATTGTCTCAGGCATGCCGTGCACGGATTTTGAGAATCCCAAAGTCCTGGTGTGCCGTGCACTACCACACCTCACTGTCTACGCCACCACGTCTCACCGTGCGCCTTGCGCGAGTCGGGCGTCGTGACGCATAAACGATGCCGCGTAAATTACACGCAAATGACGCCCAAGTTTGACTGGCCCTTTAATCATCAAAGCCTCCCGCTGCCTCGGCAAGGCCAGCAGCATAATCAAGGACGAGTCGCACCCTGGTCACTCTCTCTTTTCCCATCTCCCATCAGGCTAAAGATATAGATGTGAAAACGCACACCTCCAGATTCAGGGACAGTTTCTTCTCAGCTGTTATCAGGCAACTGAATCATCCTACCACAACCATGATGTGGTGCCGTCCTGAACTACTATCTACCTCATTGGTGACCCTTGGGTTCTCCTCGATCAGAGTTTGCTGGCTTTACTTTGCACTAAACACGATTCCTTTATCATGTATCTGTAAACGGCTCGATTGTAATCTTGTATTGTCTTTCCGCCAACTGGATAGCACGCAACAAAAGCTTTTCACGGCACCTCGTTACACGTGGCAATTAATGAAACAAAACCAAAAAGCCATTCCGTCAGTTCCATGAGACGTTCCCTCTGTGAAGATTGCTTCATGATGGGAGGAGGGCAGTAGATTCTGAAGATGACAGTCAACTCTTGCAACCTGCTCCCTCGACGTTTTCCCCTCTGCTCTTCTGAAGATGTCATTGCAATAGCTGGTCCCAGCATCCTCTCTATCATCAACAGTTCTCTGGCCACTGGCGCTGTTCCAACCTGTTTCAATCACGCGGTGGTCCAGCCCCTCCTGAAAAAACCGAACCTAGACCCCACCCTGCCTAGCAACTACAGGCCTACTTCCAAACTGCCTTTCCTTTCAAAAGACATTGACAAGGTAATTCTAAATTAACTAATGCCTTACCTACACCAAAATTCCACCCTGGAAAGTTTCCAATCAGGTGTCAGGGCCCACAACAGCACAGAGTCTGCCTTGTTGAAGGTACAACGACCTGCTTCTTGCCATCAACTCCGGCGACTGTGCAATCCTGCTCCTTCTCGACCTCAGCGCAGCGTTTGATACAGTGGACCACACCATCCTAATTGACCGTCTCCGGTACGGGGTTGGTGTTGATGGCGCTGCCCTGAGCTGGTTCATTTCCCACCGCAAAGATAGGAGTTTCTCTACCACCATAGGCAACTCTTTCTCTTCCCCAGCTGGCCTTTTCTGCGGGGTTCCACAAGGCTCCATCCTAGGCCCCATTCTCTTCTCTCTGTATATGCTCCCCCTCGGCCAAGTCATTCAAAGGCACGGCATTTCTTTCCACTGCTATGCAGACGACACACAGCTCTATCTCCCCCTGAAACCCAACAACCGATCAAATCTACTCAGCCTCATGAACTGCCTCGAGGATATAAAGTGTTGGATGGCGCAGAACTTCCTCCAACTAAACGAGAGCAAGTCTGAGGTCATCCAACTCGGCCCCTCGGACTCCATCAAAACAATAACAGGCAGCCTTGGAAGCCTAACCTCCTTACTCAAACCGCACGTCAAAAGCCTTGGCGTGATATTTGACTCAGCGTTGAAATTTGACAAACAAGTCAATGCTGTGGTAAAAGCTAGCTTCTTCCAGCTTCGCACGATAGCTAAAATAAAACAATTCCACCAATTCAACGACCTTGAAAAAATCATCCAAGCATTCATCTCCTCCCGCCTTGATTACTGCAACTCCCTATACACTGGCATCAGCCAATCATCCCTGTCCCGCCTGCAATTGGTCCAAAACACCGCAGCGAGACTTTTGACGGTTGCCCGTAAAAGGGACCACATCACCCCGATTCTGTCCTCTCTCCACTGGCTCCCAGTACGGTACAAAATCAACTTCAAGCTCCTCCTATATGTATACAAAGCCCTTAACGGGCTTGTCCCTCCCCGCCCCCCACCCCCCCCCCCCTCCCCCCATATCAAAAATCTTCTAACCCACCATTCTACCTCCAGGTCCCTCAGGTCGGCCGACTTGGGGCTACTGACTATCCCGCGGTCGGTCCAGGTTTAAGCTCAGGGGCTACCGTGCGTTTGCGGTTGCAGCACCTAGACTGTGGAACAGTATCCCTCTCCTCATCACAACTGCCTCCTCCATCGACCGCTTTAAGTCGAGGCCCAAAACCTATTTCTAATCCCTAGCGTTTCTTGAGGTCCTCTGAGGGAGCGCTGTAAACAGTTTATGTATGTATTGTTCGATCTGTGTACCATTGTATGTAGCACGTTAGTACCTGCTCTGATGTAAAGCACTTTGGTCAACGTCAGTTGTTTTTAAATGTGCTATACAAATAAAATTGACTGACTGACTGACTTGGACAGGTTCATGGACAGGAAAGGTTTAGAGGGTTATGGGCCAAATGTGGGGCAGGTGGGACTAGTGTAGACGGGGCATGTTGGTGGGGATGGGCAAGTTGGGCTGTAGGGCCTGTTTCTACACTGTACGACTTAATTGGTGCATCAGGCTTGACTTGGTGTAAGGAATATTTGAATAATTGAATAGGCAGCATCGCCGGAGAATCTCAATAGGTGACATTTGGGATTGAGTGAAGAGTCTCGACCCAAAACGTCACCTCTCCATGTTCTCCGGAGATGCTGCATGATGAGCGTTTGACTGCACTGGGCCGGTGCTCGCTGGAGTTTAGAAGAATGCGGGGAGATCTCATCAAAATGTACTGGATAATGAAAGGCTTGGATAGAGTGGAGAGGATGTTTCTACCAGTGGGAGAGTCTAGGTCTAGAGGTCATAGCCTCAGAATTAAAGAACGTTGTTTTAAGAAGGAGATGAGGGGGAATTTCTTTAGTCAGAGGGTAGTGAGTCTGTGGATTTCTTTGCCACAGAAGGCTGTGTGTGGAGGCCAAGTCAGTGGATATTTTTCAAGCAGAAATAGATAGATTGGTTAGTACGGGTATGAGAGGTTATCGGGGGAAGGCAGGAGAATGGGGTTAGGAGGGAGAGGTAGATCAGCCATGATTGAATGGTGGAGTAGACGATGGCCCCTCTGACTTAATTCTGCTTCTATCACTTATGACCGGCTGAGTTACTCCAGCACTTTGTGTCCTTTTACACACTATATTCTCCAGTGCAGCCTCACCAATGAGTTGGACAAAGTGAGTGCTGTAGTCTTTGTACATGGGGCACTGAAACACGTGAAGCTCCCACTGTCGGTCCCAGCTTAGGTTGGGTGACCAAGTCATGGGTTCCCAGGAGATTTTTAAATTAATGAATGAACACGTTTAAACACTGCTGTCTGTCTGTCTGTCTGTCTGTCTGTCTGTCTGTCTGTCTGTCTGTCTGTCTGTCTGTCTGTCTGTCTGTCTGTCTGTCTGTGTCTGTCTGTCTGTCTGTCTGTCTGTCTGTCTGTCTGTCTGTCTGTCTGTCTGTCTGTCTGTCTGTCTGTGTGTCTGTCTGTCTGTCTGTCTGTCTGTGTCTGTCTGTCTGTCTGTCTGTCTGTGTGTCTGTCTGTCTGTCTGTGTGTCTGTCTGTCTGTCTGTCTGTCTGTCTGTCTGTCTGTCTGTCTGTCTGTCTGTCTGTCTGTCTGTCTGTCTGTCTGTCTGTCCCTTTTGACTGAACAGAATGATTTATAAATAAACACAACAGTGTTGTTGAATGTCACTGTGGATCTTCCTGGATCTTCACTTCTGTAACTTGTGTCGCCCCGGAAGGAGGGTGGGGAAGCGGAGAGGGGAGGAGGGGTAGGGGCATGAGAGGTGAGAAAGGAGGGGAGGGGGAAGAGGAGAGGTTTAGGTGAGGGGGACAAGATGGGATACATCGATAAATAGACAATAGGTGCAGGAGGAGGCCATTCGGCCCTTCGAGCCAGGACGGCCATTCATTGTGATCATGGCTGATCATCCACAATCAGTTCCCCGTCCCTGCCTTCTCCCCATATCCTTTGATTCCACCAGTACTAAGAGCTCTATCTAACTATCTTTTGAACGCAGCCAGTGAATCGGCCTCCACTGCCACCTGAGGCAGAGAATTCCACAAATCGGTCACGGTGGAGCAGCGGTAGAGTTGCTGCCTTACAGCGAATGCAGCGCCGGAGACCCGGGTTCGATCCCGACTACGGGCGCTGTCTGTGCGAAGTTTGCACGATCTGCCCGTGACCGCGTGGGTTTTCTCCGAGATCTTCTGTTTCCTCCCACACTCCAAAGACGTGGACTCGATGGGCCGAATGGCCTAATTCTACTCCTATATCTTGCGAGCATCTCTGAAGAGAAAGGAACAGCTGACGGTTTGGATCCAGACCCTTCATCAGACTGAATGTGTGGGAGGGGGAGACAAAGCTGGGAGGGTTACTCCAGTCTGGGTTTTGGGGTGGTGGCGGTGGGGGGGGCAGGAATGGGGGAGATTCCCCGGTTGGTCAGTTGTGTTTCTGCCGTTTCCTGAAGCGTTTGACGTCGGGTGGCCGGTGGGGCCACCACCAACCGCATTGGGGGATTCTCCACACCAGCACCCCCAGGTACCCCGCGCATAGTCACGCACCAACTCAAATTCCACCTGCAACAGGAACATTAGCAGTTCATAGCAAACGTATTTGAGTATAGGATCAGGGAGGTTCTACTGCAGTTGAGACCACACCTGGAGTATTGCTTTCAGTTTTGGTCTCCAAATCTGAGGAAGGACATTATTGCCATAGAGGCAGTACAGAGAAGGTTCACCAGACTGATTTCTGGGATGTCAGGACTTTCATATGAAGAAAGACTGGATAGACTCGGCTTGTACTCGCTAGAATTTAAGAGATTGAGGGGGAATCTTATAGAAACTTACAACATTCTTAAAGGGTTGGACAGGCTAGATGTAGGAAGATTGTTCCCGATGTTGGGGAAGTCCACGACAAGGGGTCACAGCTTAAGGATAGAGGGGAAATCATTTAGGACCGAGATGAGATTTTTTTTTCACACAGAGAGTGGTGAATCTCTGGAACTCTCTGCCACAGAAGGTAGTTGAGGCCATTGCATTGGCTGTATTTAAGAGGGAGTTAGATGTGGAACTTGTGTCTAAAGGGATCAGGGGGTATGGAGAGAAGGCAGGTACAGAATACTGAGTTGGATGATCAGCCACGATCATATCGAATGGCGGTGCAGGCTCGAAGGGCCGAATGGCCTACTCCTGGGCCTATTTTCTATGTTTCTATGAACTGGTTGTACAGTACACCTGTGGGGGGAGAGAGGGGGTGGGGTGGAGGGAAGTGGTTGGGAGGAAATAAGGAGAGGTACAATGAGAAGGGGGAGATAACCCTAAACTCGACCGTGAGATCTCGAAGCTGTTTCCCGCCCTCCCTTCTCTCCCCACCCCATGTCGTCCCCCCCCACTCCCTCTCTCCATCCGTCCCCCTCTCTCCGCCCCCCATCCCTCAACTTGAGACCCCCTCCCTGTCTCCCCCTCCCCCTCCCCCCCCCCCCCACGGGCTGACGGTCGATGAACTCTAGCCGGTCACGTTCGAGTTCCCAGAGCCGCACCTGGTCGGTGATGGTGGGAGGCAGCACCGGGGTCTGTGGGAGACAAACACAGACTGTGTAAACGGGGAAACCACAGAGACCTCCATCCACACTGCACACCCCACACACACTGGGCACAATGAGCAGGAAGGAACTGCAGATGCTGCTTCACGTTGAAGATAGACACATGGAAGGCGGAGCTGCGGGTTTTCCTGGAACCTGGAATTTCTGCGGGTTTTCAACTGGAACCTGGAACTTCTTACGCACCTATTCTTTGAAACATCCGTTCCAAGGTAAATGTATCTGGTGTTGAAAGTGGAAAAGCCTCAAACATAATGTAGACACTAAGTTGACGGACTTTAGACCCGGGGGAGCCCGGAGCTCAGGACCCGCCGCCCGCGGCAGCTGCTGAACCCGCGGGAAGGGAGATTGTTTCAATCTTTATATTTTCACAAAAGTAATTTCTGTTCCGTTGCCGGACGCGGTTAACTGATAAAAAATGAATGGATCGACAGACAGCTCTGATTTCAGTTGCTGTTTATTTCACTCTTACCACATTTACATTCCCCCTGGATTTATTTCCGCGCTCACTGGGGTTTCACGAAGCGGAATTTGGGGTATAAATGGGAGCCGTTCAGCGCCGACCTGTTGTCCACCGGGTTTCTGCACCACAGCCCCTGAACCCCGCTCCTGACGCCGGTCCCGGGAACCGAGCCTTTTACACATCCGGAGCTGAACTGGAGCAGATTCTCAGCCGCTGGTTTTCGTTCCAAGTCCTGAAGAAAGGATAAAGTTTCTCCGTGAATTTATTCCCAGTGAAGGTGTAGAGATGGGACTTGGTGTCGGCGTCGTAAAATGAAACTGTCCCGGACTCGTAACTGAGATAAACTCCCACCCTCCCAGTGATGGGACATGCGGGGAGAGGGGATGGAGGGGAGGTGACTGCTTCAAACACTTCATCAATCCGCCTGATCCTCCAGACTCCAGTCTTTGGGGTCAGGTCGACCCGTCTCTTCCTCTCCACAGACTCTGCGGCGACTCCCAGACTCCACCACTCACTCCCCGCCACCTCCACCTCCCAGTAATGTCTCCTCGATGTGAATCCCTCCGATCCCAGCACACACGCCCAGTGTGTAAACCTTTTCCCGGTGTCAGGGAGACTCCTCCGGGTCTGGGTCCATCTCACCGTCTTCCGATCCTCAGACACGTCGAGCAGCGGATGCGCTGTTTCCACATCCAGGGTGACGGAGACTGGGGGAGAAGCAGAGAATCAGAGAGTCCCCGGGGATCGGGGGGAGACTCGGGCACAGGCGGGCGGACAACTGAAACCTTGCCCAGGGTGACACCCAATCACGTGAGATGGACCACACAACCCTTTCACCGCGTTTCACTCCGAGGAAATGGGAGGCTCGTGGATTGCAGGAGCGGGTCGGGCGGCGGAGTGGGAATTTGTGTGTAAATAAAAGAGAAAGAGAAGAGAGAGAGAGAGAGAGAGAGAGAGAGAGAGAGAGAGAGAGAGAGAGAGAGAGAGAGAGAGAGAGAGAGAGAGAGAGAGAGAGAGAGAGAGAGAGAGAGAGAGAGAGAGAGAGAGAGAGAGGAGAGAGAGGAGAGAGAGAGAGAGGGAGAGAACGAGAGAGAGAGAGAGAGAGAGAGAGAGAGAGAGAGAGAGAACGATGGATAGAGCGATATATAGAGAGAGAGAGAGAGCGTGAGAGAGTGAGAGAGAGAGAGCGAGAGCGAGAGAGAGAGGAGAGAGAGAGGTAGAGAGAGAGAGAGAGAGAGAGGAGAGAGAGAGAGAGAGAGGGGAGAGAGAGATATAGAGAGAGAGAGAGAGAGTGGAGAGAGAGGTAGTGAGAGAAGAGAGAGTGAGAGAGAGAGAGAGGAGAGAGAGAGTAGAGAGAGAGTAGAGAGAGAGAGAGAGAGAGAGAGAGAGAGAGAGAGAGAGAGAGAGAGGGAGAGAGAGATAGAGAGATAGAGATAGATAGAGAAGAGAGAGAGAGAGAGAGAGAGAGAGAGAGAGAGAAGAGAGAGAGGAGAGAGGGAGATAGAGAGAGGAGAGAGAGAGAGAGAGAGAGAGAGAGAGAGAGAGAGAGAGAGAGAGAGAGAGAGAGAGAGAGAGAGAGAGAGAGAGAGAGAGAGAGAGAGAGAGAGAGAGAGAGAGAGGAGAGGAGAGAGAGAGAGAGAGAGAGAGAGAGCGCTGTTAGGTGGTGGAGAGGGTATCAGATTATCAAGTAGCGGATTGAGATAAATTGTAACAGGAAGTATTTATAAAGGCAGGCAGGATGTCGGATGTAATATTGGAGAATTGGGGCCTAATGTGGAACTGGCACACAGCAAGTGTTGAGACCTGGGGCAGAGTCCACATCATCACACTGAATAGAGACAATTTCAAATGCCAGTTGTGATCCTTCTGTTCATCTTCTCTGCAGCAGAGGGAGAGACAGAAGGAGGGGTAGCTTCCACCACTAAAAAATGTCGGCATTGAATGGCCCTTGTGCAACACATAATGTGTGGGGGCTCGCAGTTGTAGGGTCGCTAAAGGACAGGAGATTCATTGGTGGAAATGATCCTGGACCTGTAACCAAAAATTCATTCAACTCTGGCTAAACCAATATATGGGCTTTCATGAGGCATTGGACATGTTCACTCATGGTGGGAGAGTGGCCACTGGTCAGCCTCACTTGTTGTATTGTGTGCAGGTTGTCACACTCAAGGAAGATGTTCCGGTGGCTGGGACGACGAGGCAAATGCCCAGAACGGTGCTCCGGTGGCTGGGACGACGTTATGGCGGCGGTGACCAGAGTGTCCAGGTGTCCGGAAGTGGCGGCGCTGCCCTGGCAGCAGCGGCTCGCCTGCAGTCCGTTGGTTTTTACTTTTTGTATTGTTTTTTTTCGTTTTTGTCTAGTTATGTTTTTGGTTTTTAGGCTGTGTTTATGTGGGGAGGGGGGTGGGGGGTGAAACGGGGGCTGCTGTCACTCCCTTCGGGGGAATACGACCTTTTTGTCGTATCCCCCTTCTTTGCGTCCGTCTACGCTGAGGCCTAGCGGAGCCGGCGACCTCGGGACTCTGGAGGCAGCTGACAGGACTCGTCCTGGGCTCGCTCCCGGCCCAGCCCGGGATGGAACGGTGCTCCCGTGAGAGCGGCATGGTGAGGGGCTGGAGTGGCCCAGCCCGAGGGAGGAACGGCACTCCCGCTGGAGTGGCCCAGCCCGAGGGAGGAACGGCACTCCCGTCGGAGTGGCCCAGCCCGAGGGAGGAACGGCACTCCCGTCGGAGTGGCCCAGCCCGAGGGAGGAACGGCACCCCCGTCGGAGTGGCCCAGCCCGAGGGAGGAACGGCACTCCCGCTGGAGTGGCCCAGCCCGAGAGAGGAACGGCACTCCCTTCGGAGTGGCCCAGCCCGAGGGAGGAACGGCACTCCCGTCGGAGTGGCCCAGCCCGAGGGAGGAACGGCACTCCCGTCGGAGTGGCCCAGCCCGAGGGAGGAACGGCACTCCCATCGGAGTGGCCCAGCCCGAGGGAGGAACGGCACTCCCGCTGGAGTGGCCCAGCCCGAGGGTGGAACGGTACTCACGTGAGGGCGATCCGGTCCGGGGGCTGGGACGGTGCTCCGGTGGCTGGGACGACGTTCTGGCGGCGGTGTCCAGAGTCCTGGGTTCAGCCGCGGGCCGGCGGCTGCGTGTGCTGGACTGGAGGTGCGGCGGCTTCGACCACCCCGGGCCGCAGTGTTTGAACCGGCCCGTTCGCGGGGTTCGGTGAGCTGCGGGACTGTTTATACCATGGCCCGGTGGGGAATCGCCTCAGCGCAGAGGGAGCAGAGGGAGAGACTGCAACCCTAAGATTTTTTGCCTCCACCACAGTGAGGAGGTGTTTGGAGGACTCACTGTGGTGGAAGTTAATTTGTGTTTATTGTTGTTATTGTTGTATCATTGTGTGTATGACTGCAGGCACGAAATTTCGTTCAGACCGTAAGGTCTGAATGACAATAAAGGAAATTCAATTCAATTCAATTCAATTCAATTCAAGATGTGTTTGTGCTGGAGAGCGAATTGAGTATATTCATCGGGATGTTGCTTGTATTGGTGGACTTTCGTTACAGGGAGAAAATGGGTTCAAAATCTCAATTTTCAGGTACATATGTGCAAGAGGATCTCATGGACAAGTAGCTGGGTGTTTTCCACCGAGGCAAATGCCCAGACTGAGGTCAATGCTAGTTTCCTTAATCAATCTAATTCAAACAATGCCTCAGTGTGATCGAGCGTTAATAACAGTGAACCTCTCGATTCCCACAGGGGGCAACACTGAGTCACCAGAAACTTCAGTCACTGACAGATCAGGCCGAGTTGAAGGGCAGATTTCTTCCATGAAGATCGTCCATAAATGTTGATAACAATCCCGGTCAGCTCATTGATAACGGATTTCAATCCATATCAGATCATAACGTTATAACTGATTGAAGTAGAATTAGGCCATTCAGCCCATTACGTCTACTTAATCATGGCTTATCTATCTCTCACTCCTAACCCAATGTTTTGGCCATCTCACCATAACCTCTGACTCCTGTGCTAATCATGAATCTATCCATCTCTGCCTTAAAAATATTCACTAACTTGTGCTCCACAGATTTATGTGCAAATAATTCCACTGATTCGCCACCCTCTGACTAAATACATTTCTCCTCATCTCCTTCCTCAAAGACCATCCTTTAATTCTGAGGCTGTGCCCTCTAGTCCTAGACTCTCCCACTGGTGGAACCATCCTCTCTGCATCCACACTATCCAATCCTTTCACTATTCTGTATGTTTTAATGAGGTTCCCCTTATCCTTCTAAACTCCAGTGAGTTCAGGCCCAGTGGCGACAATCGCTCGTCATGGGTTAACCTACTAATTCCTGGGATCATTCGTGTAAATCTCATCAGGCCCTTCTCCAGAGCCAGCACATCCTTCCTCAGATATTGTGTCCAAAATTGCTCACAAAACTCCAAATGCGGCTTTCCAGCGCGTGATAGAGCCTCACCATTACCTCCCTGGCTGCCGTCAATGCGAGTTTGTCTAACGGGACGCATTAATTAACTAATTATTTTTTTGATTAACAACTTCTCTTTTGAGAAGCAAGGAGGGAAGAATTATATGTCATGTTTTTCTTCACTTCTCACAATGCTATGTACGACAGAAGCTAGAAGCTCACCAGGCATTTGACACGTGGTGTTTTTGGTCCTGCTGTGGTCCACAGCCCTCACCGAGCAAACCAGTTGGTGGAGACGGTTTAGTCACCTCCTATCCGACCATGGAGCAGGTAGCACGGCAGGTAGCACATGGTTCCCGTTGTGGTGGCCATTTGCCTTAATTATGAATGTTATAAATTATGACATTTGTCTTAAAATATTGTCTTCCTGTATTTATGTGGGTGGGATTTATTACGTAGCCGGGGCGTGTTTGCTGCTGGGATTCTTAGCCTGAAGCTTATGTTTTTTTTAGTGTAGTTTGGAGGAAGCATGGCGGGAAGGAATATCTTTCGACCATACGGAGCATTCTAGAGAAGGATCAGAGCCACATGCAGAGACATGCGGAGCCTTCTAACATTGATCAGTCTGGATGAATACCTTACTGGTTTACTTTGACTATAAAGAAACTATTAATCAAGAGACTGTGTTTGAAGATTTATCTTTTGAAGATAAATCTTGTCTCGCGGAGAGCTCCCATGTGTAAACAACACCATCTCTCTACCCCGTGTTTTCTTCTAGTGGCTGGAGGGAGCAGTCCCTTGAACTACATAATAATCCGCCACTATATCGTCGAAAGCTACCTTACGGGAAAGAGGTGGTAGAATCCGTCCCTAGGAAGAGGGGCAGAAGTTAGGCTGGATCTCTGGTGACAGGTTCGGCCAGAAGAATTAGTTCCAGAAGAGGAACTGAAGACCGGTTCCAGAAGAGGAACTGAAGCCAATAGATCTCAGCCCGAGATTGGCTTAGCTATTTGTCGACAGCCACACGACTTATCTGGAGATGGACAACTTTACCACGGAATCGTGAGTAGAACAACTATTATACTATGCTGAATTCTGAAGCTGGGACGCTTTCATTCGAACGGCTTCGGAAGAGTCTGGAGAAGAGTATGGAGAGTTCGGTTAAAGTTTGAAAAGAAACCAAGAAGCTTGTTTGCCACTTCAGCCTGGATAAATCCAGGTGCTTGTCCTTGCGTTGACCCCATGATAGGACACATTATGTGTGAACTGAAGTCACTTCTAAACTTCGAAAATATTTTGGATGTTGTCTGAAAGTCCAGTTTGTTATAGTTTCTTATCCGATGTTTTTAGAACATTCAACCAACGTTCATCAATAAGACTGAAGCAAACTGAAGAAGTCCCTGTTTTTCTGGAATCCAGATTTAACGATCTGCCAAACAAGATGGATCAGGTGAGTCAGATGAGCCACAAGGTGGCGATGGAAGTCCAAGATATGAGAAGAGACAAGTTCAATTCACCGAAAAAGTCAGTTGCATTTCAGAAAGAAACACAGAAGGAGAGAAACAAGTTATGGAGGAAGGTGCTGAATCTGTTTGATGGCCAGAAGGAACTAATGGAATCAGATGAGAACGTGAACAAAGTGGAATGTAATCTGATCCAAATATTCAGCTACTGTTAAGAGGTTTGAGATAAGCATAACGCACCTGCTGGGTTCAGCCACCTCAGGAAGAACTCGAAAATATATCCAGTGGTTCGAAGAAAAGGTGAAGTTATTTGATGATTCTATGGAAGATGCCAAGCGATGTTTAGCTGGAGTTGAACCAAGACTGCATGTGTGATAGAAGGAAATGCTACTCAACAAGTTGTCAACATCGGACAACTTACTTATGGTACAAGTTGGAAGTGTGATGCAACAAGGTGCTGAAATGGAAGAGGAGATTACACCACAAGATAGTATCTACACAAAGAGAAATCGTGGATGCATTGGTGATCAAGACATAAATCTGGTTCTACAGCCAGTCCAGCGTCAAGGGCTTCTGCTCGATTAGGAGTTGAAGCTGATCTAGTCGCTCTCTCAATAGAAGCGGATGCCTTGGAGATGAAACGTGAGATTGAGCGAGAAGAAGAACAGCTGAAAGGAGAGATTAGGCAACGAAAAGAACACCTGGAACTAGCCACAAACATGGCGGTTGTCAAATTGAAGAAGGATATAATGGAAAGTGAGGGTTCAAGATGCAGCTCCAGGGCATCTGATGCCATGAACACTTATCTGAGAAAAGGAACGGTTCAAAAGGAAACAACAGCTAAATTAAATCTACAGCCAGAGGATATCCGGCCTCGTGACTCAGAAATAGCATGTAGCCAAAAGATAGACAAAATTGCATCTCAGCAACTGGGTTCTAGGCCGAAGCAAACTACTTATGGGGATCTGTAGAGACTCAGGACAAACGAACAGCTCAGCACGCTTTTCCGAGGCCTGATATACAGGCTCGAGCAAGTATAATTATCAGAGACCTGTCTTTCATCCGTTGCGCCAAGCCAAGGATCTCGAGAGGGATACGTAAATTGCGGAGAATCAAGCTGAATTCAACAAGCTCATTGTGAAACAAAATCTCTCGTTCCCTCTACCACCAATAGAAATTCATATATATGATGGTGATCCTTTGTGGTATGAAACTTCCATAATGGCATTTGACAAAGTCGTAGAAATGAAAATACTGATGAAAAAGAGGGCTTACCATTTCTGATGTATTCCACAAGCGGAAGTGCTAAGGTACTTGTAGAAACTTGTCAAAATAAGCCTGGCCGCCAAGGCTATCTAGAGGCAAGATGGTTACTTAATGAACGTTTTGGTAATGATCAAAGGATTGCTAACTCATAAATGGAGAAGGCCTATGCTTGGAAATATATCAAGCCAGAAGATGTGGCGGCATTAAGTGATTTTGCAATATTTCTTAGAGGTTGTTGTAGCTCAATGGAAAATCTCAATCACGCGGTGGAGATGAATCGTGTTAGTAATACTAGAGCTATCATTCAAATACTGCCCAGTTGACTTAGATAAAGGGGGGAGATAAAGCAGAATAAGAAGAAACGAGTAGCCATGTTACCAGACCTAGTGGATTTCTTGGAAACGTAAGTAAGGACATTAGATCCACATCACGGGAGTATTGGAGATCATAAATCAATTGAAACTGTCAAAGGTTCTTCCTTTACCAAAACTAAAGGAAGATCAGGACCTAAGGGAGGAAGTTTTGCTGTCGCTCTAATACCTGTGGAAACGACAGGTGGGATGAAAGGAGATGTATCTACCATCAAGCATAAAGGATTTTGTTTGTTATGTGATGAAGTTGGTCACGCCATATGGTGGTGTCCAATATTCAAAAAGAAGGAATATAAAGAAAGGGTGGATTTCTTAAAATAGAACGGAATCTGGTTTGGATACTTGAAAAAAAGGACACATGGTTAAAAACTGTAAGAGTCCTATAATTTGTGATGCGTGCAAGCCAACTCATCCTTAAGCACTTCACACTGTAAAGAAGAAGCCGGGCCTAATAGAAGAGAAGGGGAATCCAGCTACTAATGATGCTGTCACCTCACCTCAGATAACTGCTTGTATTAGGGCCGGGGTAGAAGCCTGTATCTTCTCGATCTTACCAGTTCAGGTAAGGAATAGCAAGACGAATACAGTGTTGTAAACATATGCATTTTTGGACCACGGAAGTTCGGCTCCCTTTGCACAGAAAGCCTGATGAGAAGGCAGGACATCACAGGAGAAGATATTAAGATTCGATTGCGTCCCATTAATGAACATAAGGAGTGCATTAGTCATTACATTACAAGTATGGAGATAGCCAGTCTGGGTGAACATAATTTTACACCAATATTTTAAGTGTTTACACATGAGACCATGTATGTTGCTTATTCAAATATACCCAGACCTGAGGACATCAGACAATGGCCTTACTTGAAAACTGTCAAAATATCTAAAACAAATTCTGGCATTGACCTACTTGTCGGAACGAATACTTTGGAGGCATTGGAACCTGTACAGGTTGTGAGGAGTCGAGGTGATGGGCCGTTTGCTGTGAAAACTCTACTAGGATGGGCTATCTATGGCTCCTTGAGAAGGAACAACGAAAGCAGGAACCAGAAGAACTACCCTGCCGCTGCTGTTAATCAAATATCTACTGGTAAATTAGAAACGCTATTGGTCAAGCAATACAGCCATGACTTCAATGAAAGTACTAGAAAGGAATCTGAAGAAATGTCTAGGGAAAAGTTATTTATTGGATATTATGAACTACTCAGTAAAGATGATAGACATACACTATTGTTTGGACTTTCCTTTCAAACATGAAAGTGTTAGTCTGCCGAATAATCGTCATCTGGCAGAGCAACGCACCCGGAATCTGAAACGCAAGGTTGGCAAGAACACAACATTTTATGAGGAATGTACCTCCTTCCTAAAGGATATGCTTGATAATGATTTTGCCGAAATGGTAACAATAAACCAACTGAATCGAAGTGATGGAGAGCTTCGGTACTTTCCGCACCATGGGATGTATCACTCGAAGAAAGGGACTTTGAGGATGCTCATTGACTGGGCTGCAGTCTTCAAATGAACATAACTTAACTGTCAACTACTGCAAGGTCCAGACTTTACCAACTCACTCATTGGAGTTCTCATTAAATTCAGACAAGAACCAATTGCTTTGATGGCTGATATCAGAGCGACGTTTCATCGTCAAAGTATCATAAAACACATTGACTACCTGTGATTCATATGGTGACCTGAAGGGGATGTACAGCAAGATCTTGTTGAATACAAGATGAAGGTACATCTCTTTGGAGCAGTGTCATCAACAAGTTGTGCGAACTTTGCATTAAAGAAGACGGCATATGTCAATAAAGTTCACTTTCCAGAGGAAGTAATAACCACTTTGAAGTGTAATTTATATGTGGATAATTGCTTAAAATCCATGCCTACTGAGCAGGAAGCAATTCAAACTGTAAGACCTCTGACTTCCCTCTGCATTAATGGATGATTCAAGCTTTCCAAGTGGATCAGCAACAGTCATGTGGTATTGGAAGCATTCTATCAGATGATAGAGCCAAAGAGACCAGAGAGTTGGATTTGGACAAAGACAACGTGCCAATGTAAAGAGCTTTCGGAGCTACTAATGTTTTACGTGGGAAATACGTTAACACAAAAGAAAATCCTACGAATGAAGCTTCTAGAGGACTGACAGCAAACCGCTCCTTAAGCAGTAAGAGATGGATCAATGGACCAGAGTCTCTCTGTAAGTCAGACAGAGAATGGCTAAAACTTGAGCTGGGATTAGAAATCTCTGCTAATGATCCGGAAATTAAACAAAACCAAAGAGTGAACGTTATTATTAAAAATACTATAATTCTCTCAAATTATTTTCATACTTCAACATTACACAGGACATGGTGGAAGAAGTTTCATGCTATCGAAATTTTAGACATTTGTGTTCTGGACTATATACTGGGTATCATGCCTGATGTTAAGGGTTTGGTGCGCACGGTACGCCTTTAAACTAAAATAATGTTTTAATAAGATTAATAACCAAGTTATGCTTGCTTCTAGAAGGCGAAGGTGAAGATAGAATAATCGTTGAATAAATCTGAATGCAGATATATAGTGCATGCTATTTTTCGTTTTGATATATATTAAGCTGTCATTACTACTTGTTGATGTCTATTAGTAATTCCCTCGTTATACAGAACATTAAGGGGCCGGTATGTAGTGGCCATTTGGTTTAGTTTTGTGTGTCAGAAATTATGGCGTTTGCCTTTAAATGTTGTCTGCCTGTAACTATGTGGGTAGGATTTATTACGTAGTCGGATGCGTGTTCGCAGCTGGGATTCTTGCGCAGAAGCTGTTAGCTTTTTAGTTTAGTTCGGAGGAGGCATGCATGTTTTAATTAAAGTGTACATTATTCATGTCACTCGTTGTATTTAACTAACGCCTAACAAGCTCTAATGCATTAGAACAAATAAATGATATCATCATTACCTTGCGGAATAACACACGACATTTCGCTGAACGCTCTGTTCAATAAAAAGGGGTGATCGAATTTTGCAACTTCCGGTGCCCCATCTGCTACTGACAACGTGTAACTCTCATCACTAACCCTGTAAATATAAGCAGCTGGGTTATAAACTGAACTACTGTAATCTTCTGAGTTTTTAAAAATAAAATTATGCATGGTTTCAGTTAAGAACATTTCCTACCTCCTCTTCCGACTAATTTCCTCCTGAAATCAAACAAACACATTTTTGTATTGATATATTGACCATACACAACCCAAAAAACAGTATTTTCAACTCATTGTTCCAAGTTGCTGGACATTCTCCATTAACACAGCTTCTGATACACGGATCGCACGAGAACGTCACATAAAGGATCAGGAATCACCACTGGGCAACATATCTGAGGAAGGATGTGCTTGTTCTGGAGAGGGTTCAGAGGCGGTATACAAAATGTTTCCAGGAATGAGTAGATGTACATATATTGAGTGATTGGCGGCACTGGAACTATATTCGCTGTAGTTTAGAAGAATGAGGGTGGGGGGGGGGGGGGGGGGGGGGGGGGGGGGGGGGGGGGGGGGGGGCAACTCATTGAAACATACAGAACATTGAAAGGCTTGGATAGAGTGGATATGGAGAGGATGTTTCCACTAGTGGGAGTGTCTAGGACTAGAAGTCATAGCCTCAGAATTAAAGGACTTTCTTTTAGGAAGCCTTTCAGTGGATGATTTTAAGGCAAAAATAGATATATTCTTGATTAGTGCGGGTGTTAGAGGTTATGGGGAGAAGGCAGGAGAATGGTGTTAGGAGGGAGAGATAGACCATCTATGGTCGAATGGCCGCGTCGACGTGATGGGTCGAATGGCCTAAATCTACTTCTACCTTTTTTGACCTGATGATAAAAAACAAAGAGGAAGAAATTATATGAATTAAATGGACAGGAAAGGTGCACCACACGGGATAGATTTACTTGCAACTCTAAAAATAATGTTTTGATAATAGATTTTACAATATCAAAGGATTTCATACAAAATACCCCAAAGTTATTAAACACTGATTTTACAAACAGGATTTAGATAATATATAACTGGCATAAGTGTCAAGGTCTGTAACTGAATGTTAGTTCCCATTAATTCATACACTGCCTCTCACACCCACTACACCAGACACACTCACAGCATGCAAGTGTACCTGCATTTTTGTGTCAATTTAAATGTAATATGTAGCTTGGGAAACAGAGGAACAATCAAACATTTAGTGTCATGTTGTCCACTTATTCCCCAGAAGTTGTGCATTTTCTGTGTGCGCTTGGATTGGCCTAAAATTAGAAGAAATTCTCACCATTAGAAATATCACACTGTCTTTTTGATCCATCCGTTCCTGTATCTTTGTGAGTTTCTCCTGCATGGAATTTAATTTCTCTTGGATTACTTGAAGATTTGTCTTCATTATATCAAGACTCTTCGCCTCTGATTCCCTGAGATCTTTGAGTAAACGCTGTTCTTCCTCAGAGAGAATCTGCCGCTTTTTAGTGAAGTGTGATGTGATGTGGGACTGCAGACTGCGGGACTGTTCCTGTGAAGAGAAATGTGGATATTGTTATGTTGCCACAAGGGGGTTAAATCTACACGGGATCACACAGCGAGGGACGAGACCTCACCCTAACTCCAGAAATCTTTGTTTTCTGCAATTGTTCCATTTCCAGTATCTCGGATTTTATTTTCGTGAGAGATTCCATGGAAGATTTCATCTGTGCCTGAAAATGGGTTTGTAAAAACAAAAAGTGAAATGAAAGTGTTGTACATGAGAAAAAAACGCAGTAGAATTCATGTGATCAAAAGATGTTTGCTTTTACCTTGTAGTTTTCAACAGCTTCTTCTATCGGTATGAAGCGGTGATCTCTGTGTTCCCGCGCGTCTCGACAAATCACACAGATCAGTTTCTTGTCAGTTTCACAAAACAGCTTCAGTTCTTCCTGATGTTTCTCGCAGTGAAGTTTACTTTCCTTCACTTTCTGATTCAGGTTTAATGTTTGAGTTTTCTCAGCCAGACTTGACAATGCCCAATTCACAATGAGGGTGCGGTCTGCAAATTCCGCTCTACATTCCGGGCAGGAAGTTCTCCCGTCTCTTTCCCAGCACTGTGTGATACAGGAGCGGCAGAAGTTGTGCCCGCACTGCAGGGACACCGGATCGGTGAAGATATCCAGGCAGACGGGACAAATTAGTTCTTCGCGTAAACTCTCAACCTGCTGTTCGGCAGCCATTCTCGCCACTTCCTGACTTCACTTACGGGGAGGCGCTAAACACACCTGAGATACCACGTTTGTCCAATCAACGCGCCGCACTGTCAGGGAACGAACTCTATTGGCGAGGAGTGTGTAAGAAGAAACTGCAGATGCTGGTTTAAACCGAAGATAGACACAGAAAGCTGGAGTAACTCAGCGGGACAGGCAGTGGCAAGGGTGGGGGATACATTTGTGTCCGCAATATTGAATGTATATATAGCCTTAGATAATGTCGGATGGAGTTGTATAAGGATCATGTATTGTAGATATAATTTCTTCTCGAATAAAGTATATTTTGAAGTAAATTTAAAAAAAAAGTATCCCTGGAAAGCATCTCTGGTGACGTTTTGTGTCGAGACCCTACCTCAGACAAGGCGAGCACACAGGTACCGACTCCAGGCGATCATCACTAGAGAGAAAAGTTGACAAGGCATTTAACCTTGGCCCCCGCGATCACCCGTTTGCCAAACATTGTAACTCCCCTTCCCATTCTCAGACTGACCTTTCTGTCCTCGGCCTCCTCCACTGTCTCAGTGAGTCCACACGCAAATTGGAGGAACAGCGTTTGGGCAACATACGAAGCAGCGGCATGAATATTGATTTATCTAATTTCAATTAACTCTTGCACGTCTCTCCCTCATCTTCGTGGTCCTAATAGTTTCACTGTTTGTATTTCGGCTTTGTCACCACCTCTCCCACTGCCAACAATGGACCATTGTGGGCTCTATCGTTCATTGGTCATCGGTGCCGGATCGTATTTTGTTTTTTCCTTTCTCATAGCTCTAGTATCCTTCGCGGCCGACTCGCATTCTGAAGAAGGGTCGCAACCTGAAACCTCACCTATTCCTTTTTTGCAGCGATGCTGCCTGACCCGCTGAATCACTCTGGCATCTTGGTGTAACCCAGCATCTGCAGTTTCTTCCTACACAAAGCATTATGTATACTTCAATATGTCTGGAGCAGGAAAGGAGAGCATAAGAAATAAACTGCTCGAGAGACGCATCGGGTAGAGCAACATCTGTTCGCGGGAAAGACAAGCCGCGTTTCTTAGAAAGGGCCAGGGCAAAGAGGAGACGCACTGGGTAGCTGCTGCCCCGCAGCGCAGGGTTCGGTCCTGACCTCGGGTGCTGTCTGAGTGGAGTTTGCTCGTTTACCCTTTCACCACGTGGGTTTCCTCCGGTGGCCCGGTTTAGGCAATAGGCAATAGGTGCAGGCCATTCGGCCCTTCGAGCCAGCACCGCCATTCAATGTAACTCCCGTCAGTCATGCTTGTTCCCGGGCACGGGGTCTTGGGTCTCCCTCCTCGTCCCCTTCTGCGAGACCTCTTTTCGCCTGTGGGCAGTCTCGAGCCCAATGGTCGAGTTCCCCACATACGAAACATCAATTTCCTTGAGGGGTTCCCCGCCCCCGTCCTCGCCCCCTCGGGTTGGTAGTATGCTGAGACCATATTATCGTCCATCCCCTCCACGTCAGCTAGATAGCCATTTTTTGTTGTTTTCTTATTTTTATGTTTTCCTCCGCATGGAGCGCCCAATCTTTTACGCCATTCAATGCCTTTGTTTCCATCCTACCATTTAAACGATAACTGACAACCAGGTTTCTAAAATCACGCTGCCACCTTGCAAAATTGCCTCGTGGATCGGGAATGCCCTCTACGGCCCTTTATACGTCTTTATTGTTCTATGAACGGTACACATATATCGTCCCACCCACGTTGGCATCTGGGTTTGTCATTGCAATCATAGGGTAAATTCTTCCCCATCAAGACCATTTAAAGGGGCTGAAAGGCCTACCTTTTCGGGTGACACTCTGATTTTGAAATCCTGGTTGTTGTGGAACATTCTGCGTCCCATGGACTTGCACCATCGTTGTCGGTAGTTCTGAGGCTTCACATTGTGCCACTGGTGACGAGGCCACTCCTCCTGTATATGCAGGGGGGGGGGGGCACTTGCCAACCCAAGTGGTGGTGCTGGCGCAGCCGGGGGCGATCGGGAGAACATTTCACTGTCTCCGTTCTGTAGATACGCCGTGGTGGTTGCCTCCGTCTTTTTCTTTTTCTGTTTCTCTTTCTGTCCTTCCTCTCTCGCCCTGGCCAAGCCGTGCCAGATTCTCGCTTATTGCTACCCCAACTTCTCCTTGTCTGTCCGCTGTTGAATTGCATCTCTCGCAATGGCAGACATTAGTTTACAACAATCATCAACGAGTAACTTACCACTAAAATCATATCTTTTTCCCCACATGTTTAAGTACTTACAATTACGCTTACTTTGTATAAACATCCATTTCTCATCACCTTCATAACCTTTCGAGTTTGTCGAGCCCATTCTGATTCCCTCTTCGAGACTTACGACTGTACTTTTTCCCTGCCAAGTCCAACTTGACTCTGAATTCCCAGACTTCTTACCTTTGGCGACCCTGTCGCCGCAGTAGTCCAACTACTCTCTCCAATTGTCCCCGACAATTCTGTACATCGTCACCGGTCTCCGTGGAAGGTAACAAAATACTACTCAGCAAAGTCAAAATTACAACCCGGGGGCCCCTCCTACGGAACATTCAGGTTTATCTCGGCTGTATCGATTGGACCCCGTCACTATCTCCACCTTCCACAAATCCTTACAGTGAGCGCTCTTGGATTACTGGAAGAAGGCAACAGAGGTAGCGGGGCCCCACGTTGGGCGCCAATTATGTTAGAAATATGTTTCGCAACAGTAATAAGATATAACTTGAATGTTTAATGAGAGAATTCACACAGAGTGCAGAGGTCTGCGGAAGTCTCTCTATGCTCAAATAAATCAAAGAGTCAGAAATATCTAGTAGCTTTATTAAGTCACTATGGTGAGAGAGAGACTAGATAGTGATGTGCACAGAGCTGGCGCTATTCAGACTGTCGATACAGAGAATTTACACATACCTTTATACTCATAAACAGCCGTAAGCCACATGGTAAGTCATTTTCCATAACATGAATAAAGGAACACAGTTTACAAGAAAAATAATGAAGTACCTTAGTTAGGTTAGGGAGGCAAGGGAGGAGTAGGGAGGCAGACACCTGCCAAAGCAACATAAGAATGTATGTTTGATAACACACAGACTACAGGATGATAGCATGAGAATGGAATATCACAAGGACGAGAACGGCTCTTATCCATGTTCTCTCAGCTGGTGCAAGGCCGGTCTGTAACGGCACTTATCCGTTCTGTCGGTTGACTGCAAAAAGACTGCAAAAATGCTAACATCTTTAAAGCATTTTCATATGTACAGTCCACGATAGCTATTGGAATGAGTTTTTCTATAATGTATGCTGTCATCATGTTCGACAGTTAGGTGGAAGGGCCTGATCCTGTTCTATCCTCCTCTGGGTTATGTGTTTTATAGGGAATGGTGGTACCAAGAGAATATTGAGCTAAAGAGGATCTTCAATGTGAAGGTCTACGGACACCTGTATTTGGAGAAAATCCTTAAAATGTATTCGGTTAGTGATCGTGGGTTGTGCTCAATGTATTGTTAATCAGAATCAGCAACATGTGTGCTCTTGCAAATCGCATCATTGGCCCACTGGGATTGCAGGCGGCCACCAAGGTCGATTTAAATCAGGTAGCTTCTATTTCGCAGACAGATGTGATAGAAATTGATGATGTTTGAATATTCAGTATGAAACAAATGATTCGTAAATGATATTACTTTTCGCATAGACACTGTGTTGCAGTAATTCAGTGAGCCAGGAGCATCCCTGGGGAACATAAATATGCGACATTTCGGCTCAAGATTCTAACTCATACTTGTTGCAGTGCGTGGGCGGGGGGCGAGGAGCTAGGAGAGACATGGGCGGGAGGGGGGGGGGAGGAGAGCTAGGAGAGACGCTGGCCGGGGGCGAGGATCTGTGAGAGAGGTGGGGGGGGGGGGGTTGCGCGGAGAGCTGGGAGAGACGTGGGGCTCGCCAAAGCCGGGCAAGTGGCAGATGTATGCAGGTTCGCGGTGGTTTTGATCGGCGGATGATTGAACAAAGGGCAATGATGAAAAAAGATAAGGAAAGATGATCATTTGCAGATCTTGCCTCGAGTAATAGACATATGTGTTGCATTACGACCTCATTTCGCAATTTGAACGCCCAGGAACGAAGGAGTTTACAGAGAATGGCAGCTACTGTCCGCAGCACCACAGATGCAAATTACCCCACTATCCAGTGGATCTCTGGGAGGGACTGCCTCAGAAAAGACACCCGCTATCATGAAAGACCCACGCCATCCTGGCCGCGCTCTAATTCAATTCTACGATTGGGGCATGAAATCGTGACCGCGTGGTTCTAGAATAGCTTCTTCCCAACACTGTCAGCCACACGTCACAGCAATAACCACAGCAGCTTTAAAGTCATCTGGACTTTCTATGTTTGCACGAAGCACTGAGAGTTGTTATTTGATGCATTAGGGATTACAGGTATTATGTGACTGTATGTTTAATATTGAGTTCTATTGTTTTGTGTATTTCGTTTCTGGCCATGTTAGGCTGCTGCAAGTAACAATCTCCTTATTCCGTTGTCGGTTCATTTGAACAATGAGCACGTTTCACACTTTTGACACACTTAGAAAGCAATGATCTGACCAAGCCGACAGCACATAGATACGAGCGAAGTCTCAGCGAGGAATTGAATGCGTGAATGGAATTGAATTGAATGGCGTTGAATTCTGACAACTCGGAAGTTATACAACGTTTCGGGAGTTAAATAGAAGTCGGACATCACCGGTAAATGTCGGGACAACAGAACAATTGGTGAACAGAGATCCAGAGGGATACAAGTTCCGAGTTGACTGACTTCGATGACTGTATCCGCTCTGTTTTGATCATGGGGAAAGTCATGGAGATATCTGGTCAGTCAATGTAAGTGTCTTGAGGACAGGAAGTGTTACAGCCGCTGGGATGCTGACGTGAGCGGACGAGAGATAGAAATAAGAGAGAGAAGGGAGAGAGAGAGGAGGGGGGAGAGAGGAGGAGCGAGAGAGAGAAGGGAGGGGGGGAGAAAGAGGAGGAGAGAAAGAGAGTAGGAGAGCAAAGAGGGGAGAGAAAGGGAGAAGGGGAGAGAGAGAGAAGGGAGAGAAAGGGGGAATAGAGGAGGGGGAGATAAATAAGGTAGAGAGAGTGGGGGAAAGAGGGGACAGAGAGAAGGGGAGCGAAAGAGAGAGAAGGGAGAGAGAGGAGAGGGGGAGAGAGAAGGGAGAAAGCAAAGGGAGAGCAAAGGAAGAGATAGAGGGTAGAGCGAGAAGAAGGGAGAGAGAAGGGGGAGACGAGAGCGTGGGGGTCATTTTCCCGCACAAACCATAGGTGACTGCGCAATCTGAACCCAACCTCCAAGTTGTAAGCGGCCGAAGATGCGCATCCCTCGGGACAGCCCCCACTCTCCCACGGCCACACTCCGCGGGCTGCGGGTCGGGTGGAACGGAGGTGGGGTACAGTATTCATCCCTCCAAGGTGAAGTGATGGACGCGGGGGTCTGGACCAATCCCTGACAAGTCCCGCCCCCCGGCAACGTCATGTTCGTTATTTGACTTCTCTTTTGAGCGGCAATCGGTCCGTTTGCTTGTAGGCGACGCCGCCTTTCGAGTAGGTGGTATTTCGGCAAAGCGGCCTTTGCAAAGCGGTGACTTTGTTTTTAGGCGACGCAGACTTTCGGTTAATTTGCCTTTAGGCGTTCCGCCCTCTCGGTTAGTTTGCATTTAGGCGTCCCACCCTTTCGGTTAGTTGATGTTTCGGCTACGTTTCCATTCCCTGATTTTGCGCTTCGGCTTCGTTTCCATTCGGTTATTTGGCTTCCACTTCTTTGCTTCGGCTTCTGCCCCGTCGGCGCCACGTCCGGGTACCAAAGCCAGTCAGAAAATACAGAAAGTGACATTGATAGGTGTTCGTGATTAGCAACAATATTTGGGCCAATTCAAACTGTTTCACACAATGAATTGTCACAAGGCCATACAGACGGACGGAATGGGCAGTCCTAGGTATTCTCCATCAAAACCTTCGTATCATTGGAAGATCGCTAGGCTCTCGGCATTGTCAGATGTTGTGAGACGTGCAGCCGTGCAGAGCTGCGCTATTTTGAGGGAGAGCCTGAATAAGGATCACGCGGTTATACATCGTCGCTGAGGCTTGGATGTAAGAAGATCCCGCCTGCCCAGAGAGAGTCGTAATATCATAAACATATAGTTTCGTCACACACGTCGCCCTTCGGCCCATCTCATCCATGCTGATCATGTTGGCATGTTGGGCTTGTCACATTTAGAGCCATGGATTCAGAAAACACGAAGAAAGGACCTTGGCCCAACTTGCCCATGTCGCTCGATGCTAACCACACCTGCCTAAGTTTGGCCCAGGTCCCTCTGAAGGTGTCCTACGCATGTTTCTGACCAGATATGATTTTCCTGTGGTGAAGGGGGCTTTTGGTACATTTGACCTTCATCGGTCAGTGTGTTGAGGTAAACACTTGGGAGGATATGGTGCCGTTGGACGCCACGTTGTTGAGGCCACGTTTAGAGTTGAGTTTTTGGTCAACCTGTTACAGAAACGATTTTATTCAGCTGGAAAATAACCTGGAACTACACAGTGGGGGTTGGGGTTTCATTCCTTAGATCACAGAAGGCTGAGGGTTTATCTTATAGAGGTGTATAAAATAATGAGTGAAATCGATTGAGTGAATGTTCTGAGTATGTTACTAAGAAGAGGAGAAGCAAGAACCAAACGTTCATAGTTTAAGTTGAGAAGATGAATAATAGGAACCTGAAGGGCAACGTTTTCACCCAGTGTGCGGTGGGACTATGGAACGAGCTGCCAGATGAGGTAGTTGACGCAGGTACTAAAACAATATTTAATATACGCTTGGACAGGAACATGGGCATGGAATATTTACTAGGATATGGGCGATACGCGGGCAATTGGGACTGGTTTAGATTCAGTATCTTGATCTGCAGGTACACAAAAATGCTGGAGAAACTCAGCGTGTGCAGCAGCATCTATGGAGCGAAGGAAATAGGCAACGTTTCAGGCCGAAACCCTTCTTCAGACTGATGGGGGGTAGGGGTGGCGGGAAGAAGAAAGGAAAACGGAGGAGGAAGAGCCCGAGGGCTGGGCGATGGGAGGAGACAGTCCGAGGGCTGAGGAATGAGAGGAGACAGCAAGGACAAACAGAATTGGGAGAATTCAATGTTCATGCCCGCAGGATGCAGACTCCCCAAGCGGTTCCTCCAATTTCCGGTGTTGCTCTCTCTGGCCGTGGAGGAGACCCAGGATAGAGAGGTCGGATACGGAATGGGAGGGGGAGTTGAAGTACTGAGCCACTAGGATGTCAGGCTGGTTAGTGCGGACCGAGCGGAGGTGTTCGGCGAAACGATCGCCCAGCCTCGGCTTGGCCTGCAGCGACGAGTTTTGTTAAACAGCCAGTTTCCGTGCTGTCTACTTAATTGACTCTATTTGGCTCATCACCCTATAAACCTTCCCCATCCATACATCTCTGCAAATAACATAAGATAAATAATTCGCATAAAGAGTTTCATTCTGCGGTGTATGTTGTTTGACGGTTTACACAACTTCCCGAGACATATGTCTCATTTATACATCTACTTGCGTGCATGCACACCCTTTCAATTTTGTTCAATAGTGTTCGAGGCAATTACATTTGTAATTTGGACAAAATATACGGTGTATCATTTAATGCAGTTGGTTACTGTGGCAACAGGAACCATGTGCCATTTGATCACGTGTTTCAGTTCCTCTCTGAATTTTCTCTGAGATACAGCATAAATAAAGGTGTTCGTGGAAGAACTCAAAGACTTCAGCATGTACCCGGATAACTCAGCAATGTTGAAGGGGTCATTGCAATTTCCATCCAAAAATAGCGTGTCAGTAAATTGCACACATATGTAACATATCAAATTAACCATCCACAAGAGAATAAAGCTGCCAGAAATGGCGAGCAGCAACACGATGGATTTTCTGCGGTTCTCTATCTCTGGGTCAGTGTGCTTCACAGTACTGTTGTTTCCACGTAGTCCGCTCCTCACTCGGTTCGCCAATATAATGTGTCTGATGGTCAGTGAATTAAACAGCAAGATCAACAAATAGGGAGCAAACGGAGTCAAGATCGTTTCCAGCCACAGAAATGCGGCCCAAATGGGTAATGTGTAGAAGCTTGATTTTACATAGCACGCCCACTCAACGCCATTAACTACCTCCCGTGGTTCGTATATGAAATAGTACGGAATGTTTTCCACGATACTTGTACACAATACCACCGCTACCACGATAGTCACATTCTTTTCAGTACAATGTTTTGTTCGTAGCATTTGATGGCAAATCGCAATAAATCGGTCGAAATAAAAGCCACAGTGAGTCACACTGAACAGTCCATGGAAATAAAAATCGTGGTTACGGTGGTGAGATTGAAGAAGGAATGTGTAAAATATGCAATAATAATCTGATATAAAATGACAACAAATGTAATGACCATCAGGTCAGCGACGGCCATTCCCAGCAGGTAACGAGAGATGCATTTGGAGAGACCGCACTTTTCTCGGGACAAGATCATGATGGCCAACAAATTTACTGCATAAAACAGATGTATATTAATAATGATATTCGATATGAGAAGCCGAATAGTGATGTTTCATTATCTGGATTAGAATTAATTGCACAATATTTATCTGATAGTTTTAGTGGGAAATCGGTTGCAATTGTGACAATTCGGTCAACTCCGACTAGTGGGTCTGGTCTTTGCAGCGCTGAAGTCAGAATGCAGCTGTAGATCAGATACGTATCTGCTACAGAGCCATGAACCAAGTACTGAGCGGGAGGTTGGTCTCGCTGAATTGTGCTTTATACGAAGCATGACTGGCTTATATAACGCGGCTCCATTCATTGGCAAAGTGGCCGCTCACCCCGGTTGGAGGTGTCTTTAAAGTAAATAATTTTGTTGGAGGTGACTTTAAAGTAAATAATTTTATTGTATTGTTTCTTCATTCCAAAGATTTGAAATAATGTTTCATTTGGATCTAACTGGGAGCAATACATTAATTCATTCTTGTTTTTTTTTTAATCGTTTACTTTGATTGTTTAAAATATTGGAATTATTCCCGGTTATGGATTCCCGTACATACCGCTGACAGGAAGGAATTGCCTAAAGCTCTGGTGACTGTTTTAAGTAGGAACTCATGATTCATTATTTGGGATGCTGTCATGGCCAGTGCAAAACTCCACTTTAAACGACTAACGCCAGAGTGATGTCTAGAGCTCGACTCGACTCACGTCGGCAGAAAGAACGAGTAAAAATGCAGACAGGCAGCTGTACGGTTGCGGGTTATGGGCAATGTTGCCAAACCAAGTATCATCCTTCTTATTATTACTTACCATTGACTCTACGTCCGCATCAAGTAGATCATTTGCAATTTTGTCTCCAGAGAGTTATTTATATTTAAAATATTGTTTACAAATAGTACAGTGCACCAGCAGGTCGTTCGCTCCTCAATGTCTGTATACGTTCAGAAAATCTCCTCTGCCAGTTCGAGATCCAGATCCCTCCATTCCCCGCCTAACCATCGGGGGCAGATTATTATCTCAACGGGGTTAGGTTAGGTAAGGGGGAGGTGCAGCGAGACCTGGGTGTCCTTGTACACTACCTTGTAGTGGGGAAACTACTAGAGTCAGTTATTAAAGATGGGATAGCAGCACATTTGGAAAGTGGTGAAATCATTGGACAAAGTCAGCATGGATTTACGAAAGGTAAATCATGTCTGACGAATCTTCTAGAATTTTTCGAGGATGTAACTAGTAGCGTGGATAGGGGAGAACCAGTGGATGTGGTGTATCTGGACTTCCAGAAGGCTTTCGACAAGGTCCCACATAAGAGATTAGTATACAAACTTAAAGTACACGGCATTGGGGGTTCAGTATTGATGTGGATAGAGAACTGTCTGGCAAACAGGAAGCAAAGAGTAGGAGTAAACGGGTCCTTTTCACAATGGCAGGCAGTGACTAGTGGGGTAGCGCAAGGCTCAGTGCTGGGACCCCAGCTATTTACAATATATATTATTGATCTGGATGAGGGAATTGAAGGCAATATCTCCAAGTTTGCGGATGGCACTAAGCTGGGGGGCAGTGTTAGCTGTGAGGAGGATGCTAGGAGACTGCAAGGTGACTTGGATAGGCTGGGTGAGTGGGCAAATGTTTGGCAGATGCAGTATAATGTGGATAAATGTAAGGTTATCCATTTTGGTGGCAAAAACAGGAAAGAAGACTAAATGGTGGCCGACTAGGAAAAGGGGAGATGCAGCGAGACCTGGGTGTCATTGTACACCAGTCGTTGAAAGTAGGCATGCAGGTGCAGCAGGCAGTGAAGAAAGCGAATACTATGTTAGCTTTCATAGCAAAAGGATTTGAGTATAGGAGCAGGGAGGTTCTACTGCAGTTGTACAGGGTCTTGGTGAGACCACATCTGGAGTATTGCGTACAGTTTTCGTCTCCAAATCTGAGGAAGGACATTATTGCCATAGAGGGAGTGCAGAGAAGGTTCACCAGACTGATTCCTGGGATGTCAGGACTGTCTTATGAAGAAAGACTGGATAGACTTGGTTTATACTCTCTAGAATTTAGGAGATTGAGAGGGGATCTTATAGAAACTTACAAAACTCTTAAGGGGTTGGACAGGCTAGATGCAGGAAGATTGCTCCCGATGTTGGGAAAGTCCAGGACAAGGGGTCACAGCTTAAGGATAATGGGGAAATCGTTTAAAACCGAGATGAGAAGAATTTTTTTTTCACACAGTGAGTGATGAATCTCTGGAACTCTCTGCCGCAGAGGGTAGTCGAGGCCAGTTCATTGGCTATTTTTAAGAGGGAGTTAGATGTGGCCCTTGTGGCTAATGGGATCAGAGGGTATGGAGAAAAGGCAGGTACGGGATACTGAGTTGGATGCTCAGCCATGATCATATTGAATGGCGGTGCAGGCTCGAAGGGCCGAATGGCCTCTACTCCTGCACCTAATTTCTATGTTTCTATGTTTACACCAGTCACTGAAAGTCGGCGCGCAGGTACAGCAGGCAGTGAAGAAAGCTAATGGAATGTTGGCCTTCATAACAAGAGGATTTCAGTATAGGAGCAAAGTGGTTCTTCTGCAGTTGTACAGGGCTCTGGTGAGACCACATCTGGAGTATTATGTACAGTTTTGGTCTCATAATTTGAGGACATTGTAATTGACGCAGTGCAGCGTAGGTTCACGAGATTCATCGCTGGGATGGCGGGACTGTCATATGAGGGAAGATTGAAAAGATTAGGCTTGTATTCACTTGAGTTTAGAAGGATGAGGGGAGATCTTATACAAACGTATACAAAAGGACTGCACAGGCTAGATGCAGGAAAAATGTTCCCAATGTTGGGGAAGTCCAGAACCAGGGGCCACTGTCTCAGAATAAAGGGGAGGTCATTTAAAACTGAGATGAGAAAAAAAATCACCCTGAGAGTTGTGAATTTGGCGAATTCTCTGCCACAGAAAGCAGTGGAGACCAATTCACTAGATTAATTTAAAATATAGATAGAGCACTTGGAGGTAGCGGAATCAAGGGACATGGGGAGACGGTAGGCACGGGTTACGGATTGTGGATGATCAGCCATGATCATATTGAATGGCGGTGCAGGCTCGAAGGGCCGAATGGCCTCTACTCCTGCACCTAATTTCTATCTTTCTATGTTTACACCAGTCACTGAAAGTTGGCGCGCAGGTACAGCAGGCAGTGAAGAAAGCTAATGGAATTTTGGCCTTCATAACAAGAGGATTTCAGTATAGGAGCAAAGTGGTTCTTCTGCAGTTGTACAGGGCTCTGGTGAGACCACATCTGGAGTATTGTGTACAGTTTTGGTCTCATAATTTGAGGACATTGTGATTGACGCAGTGCAGCGTAGGTTCACGAGATTCATCGCTGGGATGGCGGGACTGTCATATGAGGGAAGATTGAAAAGATTAGGCTTGTATTCACTTGAGTTTAGAAGGATGAGGGGAGATCTTATACAAACGTATACAAAAGGACTGCACAGGCTAGATGCAGGAAAAATGTTCCCAATGTTGGGGAAGTCCAGAACCAGGGGCCGCAGTCTCAGAATAAAGGGGAGGTCATTTAAAACTGAGATGAGAAAAAAAATCACCCTGAGAGTTGTGAATTTGGCGAATTATCTGCCACAGAAAGCAGTGGAGACCAATTCACTAGATGAATTTAAAATATAGATAGAGCACTTGGAGGTAGCGGAATCAAGGGACATGGGGAGAAGGTAGGCACGGGTTACGGATTGTGGATGATCAGCCATGATGACACTAAATGTAGATGCAGGCTCGATGGGCCAAATAGTCTCCTTCTGCAGCTATTAACAATGTTTCTATGTTGCTATGTTTCTCTGTCACCCATTCGATCTCTCCAGAGATGCTGCCTGCCTCGCTGAGTTACTGCAGCATTTTTTTGTGAGGACACACACCTTCCCTGTCCCCTAGACACGGTAGGTATATTTTTGTATCAGAGTGAGACTGATCTGAAGAAGGGTTTCGGCCCGAAATGTTGCCTATTACATTCGCTCCATAGATGCTGCTGCACCCGCTGAGTTCCTCCAGCACTTTTGTCTACCTTCGATTTTCCAGCATCTGCAGTTCCTTCTTAAATATTTCAGGATTGGTTGCTTGGCGATAAACAAACCGTTCACGTTAAATGTCCACACAATAAACCAGACATGTGTCTATATCTATTAAGACACCTCACACAATCAGCTGAATTAGATCAATGGAACACAACGGGAAAACAGATGTGAATTCATTTGAAATTCGACATTTACGTCATCAAAAGCAACACATCCATTCAATAGACATGTGCATGAAACTTGCTCGCAATAACAAGTTTTACCAGGTTTTAAATGGTTTACCAGGTACCCCAATTGTTCCAAGAATGGGGTAGTAAATTCGTTCAATCTGTAAAATCACGGGTCTCTCCATGTTTTGAGGAATGATATCCTGTTCCACCCGGTAATATGCCTGGATCTTTAATAATGCCGTATTGATATATAGAAGAAGCCGCTGGTGACACACGTCTATACCACGTGATTGCATCAATTGTCTATAGACATTGCAACAAATCGGTTAATTTGTGTCCCAGCAACTGCAACACATCAGGGGAATGATTCATTCAAATTCAAACATTTAAACATCAGTGAGGACGTTTATATTTAGATCCACGTTAGAATGAACTGGAGCAAGAATTTGTGCCGGTGTGGGTGCCCTTCAGCTTGACAACATCCAGATTGTTTAGCATTTACTGGGGGCAGTTTTGCATTTTGAATTAATTTGATTTGAAATCCACCCAAAATGTATCCAAATTACTTAGACAGAGACATGAAAAATAGGTGCCTGAGAAGGCCATTCGACCCGTCGAGCCAGCACCACCATTCAATATGATCCAAAATCAATATTCCGTTCCTGCTTCCTCCCCATATTCCTTGATTCCGTTATAATGGCTATATCGAACTTTCTCTTGAACACATCCAGTGAAATGGTCTCCATTGCCTTCTGTGGCAGGGAATTCCACAGATTCACAACACTGGGTGAAAACTATTTTCTTCATCTCAGCCCAAAATGGGCTACCCTTAATTCCTATACTGTGACCCCTGGTTCTGGACTCCCCCAACTTTGGGAACATTTTATCTGCATCTAGCCTGTCCAATCCCTGAGGAAATGTTATATGTTTCTATAAGATCCCCTCTCATACTTCTAAATTCCAGTAAACATAAGCCCATCTTATCGACCCATTCTTCCATTATATGTCAGTCCCGCCATCCCGGGAATTAACCCGGTGAACCTGCGCTGCACTCCCACAATAGCAAGAATGTCCTTCCTCAAATTCGGAGACCACAATTGCGAACAATACTCGAGGTGTGGTCTCACCAGCACCATGTATAATAGATAGCAAGTAACACGCAGAAATTGAATTCTGTAAATGTATTATACATTATTCAAGATATTTTATCCGGCGTCTTCACTCTCATTTCAACCGCTGATGTTTATGCTTGTTCATAGTTACCATATTATACACAGTACTACACTACTGCAGATAGGAATTGTGTTTCACTACGAACAACTTTGCTGTAGAATGACAAATGTTATAAATCTGAATTAGGTAATTGAATCAAAATATATTTCTTTAGTCAGACCTGGGCCGTGTTCGATGCATTGTTGATCAGAGCTGGGAATAGAACTGCTCTTGCAAATCGCGAGAGCATCCACTGGCTCACAGAAGTGGCAAGTGAATTCCAAGTTGTATTTATGTGGGATAGTCTTTGCTTGATTTATTGATTCATCTAACTTCAAATAACCCCTGCATTTGCTCTCTCTCCATCCCAACCCCCACCCAAGTCGCACCAGTTTCTCCTTTTCGCCTCGCAAACAGCTAACTATGGGCTGTTTACCTAATCATCGTTACATTTTACTTATATTACATTCATTTGTTCTATATCTCTCTACATCACCATCTACATCTCTCGTTTCCCTTTCCCCCGACTATCAGTCTGAAGAAGGGTAACGACCCGAAACGTCACGCACCCCTTCTCCAGAGATGCTGCCCGTCCCGCGGAGTTACTCCGGCATTTGTGTCATTTTCGCCAAGGAGCGAAGGAGTTTATAGATAATCGCCGAGACTCTCCGTTCCATTATTCCTAGATGGATTGATGTAAATATTTAACTAAGAAATGATTAAACAATTCAGAACAACGCTGGCAATGCAGAGACGATTTACAAAGTTGTTGCCAGGACCAGAGGGCCTGAGTTACAGGGAGAGAATGAGCAGGCCAGGACTTTATATTTTGGGGTTCAGCAGGTTGAGGGGCGATTTCATAGAGGTGCACACTATCATGTGAGAGACAGTTCTGCTAAATGCACAGTCTTTTGCACAGAAAATGGGAAACGAGAACCAGAGAACATGGCTTTATGTTATAGGGCGAAAGATTTAATAGGAACCCCGTGGCTGACTTTTTTACACAAAGGACGGCGGGCAACGTTTAATATACATGTGGACTGGTACATGGATAGGGCACGTTTAGCGGGGTATGGGCCAAACACACGTAGGTGCGACGCGTGTAGATGGGGCATGTTGGTCAGCATTGGTAGGTTGGGCCGAAGGGCCTGTTTCCACGCTGATTTAATCTGACCGTGTGTCTGGGCATCTTGCAGCCGGGAGATTCAACACTGAATTCTCCAACCTCAAATAACTCGTTCTGTATTTCTGTCGGTGTCAAAATTAACCATTTCCAGTTCTCCTCAATTTGTCACAGAGTTGTCATATTTTACTCGTCTAGTCTTGCCTGCCTAGCACATCTCCCAGTTTAACTATCTGCAACAAATTGTACAGATAATGAAACACATGTCCTTGTCCCTGCCCCTGTAACCCATGTGGACGCGGCCTATCGGAGATGGTACATTAAGTCTGACGAGCGGAAAGGGGAAATGAACTTTCCTGTTAATGCGTTTGAGTTTTGATGTCACCATCTTGTTAGTAATCATTGATTTATCTGTGGTACACAAAAAAGCTGGATAAACTCAGCGGGTGCAGCAGCATCTATGGAGCGAAGGAAATAGGCGACGTTTCGGGCCGAAACCCTTCTTCAGACTTATGATTTATATGTTGTCGTTTCAGTAAGTTGTAGCAGCTTTCCAATTTTCTGAAATCGAAAATTTCCGATGTTCTCGTTTTTCTAAACCAGGAATACCCATGTGCCAAATGTAACAGCATATTAAACGCCGTTTTCATATCTGCCACGACCCCCCCCCCCCCCCCCCCCCCCCCCTCGGCAGCGCGGTCCTGGCACCCCTCATCATGTGTGTGAAGTCACTTTATCCGCCCGATTCCTTTAAACCTTCTTCAACCAATGCCCTCTAATCTTTCACATTTCAAACCTGGAAATAGTTATTGACTGATTATCTTATCGATGTTTGTCATACATTTATAACCATATAACAATTACAGCACGGAAACAGGCCATCTCGGCCCTACAAGTCCAGGCCGAACACTTATTCTCCCCTAATCCCATCTACCTGCACTCAGACCATAACCCAACAATCCTTTCCCGACCATATACCTATCTAATTTATTTTAAAATGATAAAATCGAACCTGCCTCCACCACTTCCACTGGAAGCTCATTCCACACCGCCATACTCTCTGAGTAAAGAAGTTCCCCTCATGTTTCTCCTAAACTTCTGTCCCTTAATTCTGAAGTCATGTCCTCTTGTTTGAATCTTCCCTATTCTCAAAGGGAAAAGCTGGTCCACATCAACTCAGGTAACATTCTAGTAAATCTCCTCTGTACTCTCTCTATTTTGTTGACATCCTTCCTATAAGTGGGCGACCAAAATTGTACACCATACTCCAGAATTGGCCTCACCAATGCCGTGTTCAATTTTAACATTACATCCCAACTTCTATACTCAATGCTCTGATTTATAAAGGCCAGCACACCAAAAGCTTTCTTTACCACCCTATCTACATGAGATTCCACTTTCAGGGAACTATGCACAGTTAATCATAGATCCGTCTGTTCAACTGCATTCTTCAATTCCCTACCATTTGCCATGTACGTCCTATTTTGATTTGTCCTGCCAAGATGTAGCACCTCACACTTATCAGCATTAAACTCCATCTGCCATCTTTCAGCCCACTCTTCCAACTGGCATAAATCTCTCTGTAGACTTTGAAAATCTACTTCAATATCCACAACACCACCTATCTTAGTATCATCTGCATACTTACTAATCCAATTAACCACACCTTCATCCAGATCATTGATGTACATGACAAACAACAGTGGACCCAACACCGATCCCTGAGACACCCCACTAGTCACCGGCCTCCAACCTGACACACAGCAATCCACCATTACTCTCTGGCATCTCCCATTCAGCCACTGTTGAATCGATCTTGCTACTCCACCATTAATCCCCACAAATGAACCTTCTTAACCAACCTTCCATGAGGAACCTTGTCAAAGGCCTTACTGAAGTCCATATAGACAATATGAAGTCCATTTATACACATCTCTCAGGAAAAAGTGTGCCAGAAAGATCTCCATGTATCTTCAATAGTGATTAGTCGGCAGGGAGTGAATGTAGATAGCGGGCACATAACCCTTGACTGATGAGGGGTGCAGAGTGAACGCAGGTGTAACTCATGATTACATCAGGTGCGGAATGTGGAGAGCCCCCCCCCCCTCCCACGGACACCTCCTGGCGGCCTCTAAATTCCGGATGCTGTTGATGAAAACCATGGATGAGGGAAGAGAGGATGTCACGGGCAGGGATCCAGCTCCTCTCCTCTGGTCCGTTGCCCTCCCAGTCAATCAGGTAGTGGATCCCTCTGCCACGCCGCCGGGACTTCAGCAGCCGCTTCACCATGTACACGGGGCCACCGTCAATGATGCGGGCTGGCGGAGGTAGCACAGGAGCGGGACACAGGGAGCTGGAAGATTCACACTTAACCCGGGATACATGGAAGGTGGGGTGAATACACATAGACCGGGGCAGTCTAAGGCGGACAGCAGAGCGGTTGATGACTCTGAGAACAATGAATTGATCAATAAACCGGGCGCCAACTTACTGGACTCAACGCGGAGGACGAGGTCTCGGGTAGACAGGCAGACCCTCTGCCCAGGGCGGTAGCGAGGGACAGGGGTCCGGTGATGATCCGCCCGCCGTCTATACCTGAAAGCGGTGCGGAGCAGAACAGAACGGGCCTCCCTCCAGGTCTGACGACCGCGGCGCACAAACCGCTGGGCAGAGGGAACGGAGACCTTCTCCTCTTGGTGAGGATGACGTCGGACCAGCTCCAGACGGATCCGCGGTTGGAAGTGGGACCGGCCCCGCGAGGATGTCCCGACACCTTCCCCACCCCCTCCCCCGGCGTGTCCCCACTGCCCCCCTCCCCATGGCCGTGATCCCTCAGCCCCCAATCCGTGACCCCCACTCTCCCAACGTCCATGACCCCCCCCCACCCCCCAATCCCAGTGACCCCACGTACCCCCCCCATCTCAGTGACCCCCCATCAACGAATCCCAGTGACCCCCAACCCATAACCCCCACCCCACCCCTCAGTCCCCGTGACCCCCACCACAAGCAGCCACGGACAAACACCTGGAGAACACACTGGAATTTATTGAACATTTATGTGGCGACAGTGAAGCAGAACACGCCCCCCCAGCAAAGAATCACAATCCCTGATCCCCCCCCCCCCCCCCCACAGTCCACACGGTGGATGTGACGTCACAACGCCAGGACCCCCCCCCCCCCCCCCCCCCCCCTCTGTCCGTCTCCGGGCCTCCGGTCAACCAGCGCTGCAACGCTCCAGCTGTGAATCATTCCCACCAGATGTTGATCGGGACTGTTCCCCCCTGAACCCCGTCATTTCAGGAACATTATGGGCAGCAGCAGCTCCCCCCCTCAGTGCAGGCAGTAAATGAGCAGCGACCCACAGAGCGAAGCGCAAAGTCCAAATCACCAAATCAGCTGTGGATGCGCCCATTGTTCACCCCACCCCCCCCCCCCCCCAACAGCAGAAACCCCGCCAACATGTCCCGCTCTCCACCGACGCTCCTGTACCGGCGGCGGCGACGGCACACGGCGGCCCTGGGGGAGACAGACAGACAGACAGACAGACAGACAGACAGACAGACAGACAGACAGACAGACAGACAGACAGACAGACAGACAGACAGACAGGCAGACAGACAGACAGACAGACAGACGGACAGACAGACAGACAGACAGACAGAGAGTTGGTTACAGAGCGACACAAGCCCGTCCGTGTAGCAGTAGTACTGACCCCCGCCCCCTGCCGGCAATACAACCCCCCAGCACCACAGGACAGTACAGCACAACAACAGGCCCTTCGGCCCACACTGTCTGTGCCGACCATGCTGCCAACACCAACTATCTGTCTGCGAGTCACCCTCCCCCCCGCATGTCAACGTGTCCATCCACAAGTCTCTTTAATGTCACTGTTGCGTCTGTGTCGCCCCCCCCCCCCCCATCCCCTCAATTATCAGCAATAAAACCACCCCCCACCCGGGATTAAATGCCCCCCCCCCCGGAATACCCACCCCTCCCCCGCTGGATATAATACCCCCCCCCCCCCCCCCCACACACACACACACACCGCCGGCATAACCCCCCCCCCCCCACCACACCACATACACACACGGTAGCCCCTCCCCACGCAACGGGGCATTAAACCCACAGCTCCCCCGCCGGGAATACCCCCCCACCGGGAACCCCCCCCCCACCGGGAATGATACCCACTTCCCCCTCCCCTCCCTCCAGCAGAATAAACGCCACCCCCACAGGGTTTGCGGGGGGTCCCAGTTCCTACCTCAGGCTGGATCAGAGGAGTTTGATGAGTTTTCCCCGCGCTCCGAGGCTGCGGAGGGAAGGAGCGACGTTACACGTCAACTGGCGACGCCGTGGGTGCAGTGAGGCGCGGACAGACGGACACGCGCACACACACGAGCACGGGGACACAGGGACTCGCACGGACACGTACACGTGGCGGGGACGCGCACAGACGGTCACAGCGCAGACACGTGGACAGATACGCAAGGGTCACACTGACGCGCACAAAAATACACGGGCACACACGGACACGAGCAGGAGCACACGGACACGCGCACAGACACACACGGACACGCGCAGACACACACGGACACGAGCAGGAGCACACGGACACGCGCACAGACACACATGGGCATGCGCACAGACACACATGGGCATGCGCAGACACAGACACAGTACTTACTCTTGGTGGCATTGTAGCCGCTCTTCCCCGCTGTAAAACACAGAGACAGTTGTCAACCCTCAGCTCTCAACCCAATCACACAGCGGACACGGGTTGGGCTGTGACCGGGAAGAGTGGTACAAGAGCTGGGCCCGGCTCCCACACTGGCCTCCACCCCCACATCCCATCGCCCCCCCCCCACACCGGCCCCCACACCCCCCCCGGCCCCCTCCCCCCCCCCCCCCCACACCGCCCCCCCCCCCCCCACACCGGCCCCCACCCCCACACCGGCCCCCAACCCCACACCGGCTCCCACCCCCCACCCACACCGGCCCCCACCCCACACCGGCCCCCACCCCACACCGGCCCCCACCCCACACCGCCCCCCCCCCCCCACCCACACCGGCCCCCACCCCCACACCGGCCCCCACCCCACACCGGCTCCCACCCCCCCACCACACCCCCCCCCACACCCACACCGGCTCCCACACCCACACCGGCCCCCACACCCACACCGGCTCCCACACCCACACCCACCCACACCCACACCACCCCCCCCCCCCCCCCACACCGGCTCCGACGACACCCGCACAGAGATGTCCCGGGGGGGGGGTGGGGGATATGGCGGGGTGAGGGAGAGTGAGGGGAGACGGGGGAAAGGTGTGAGGAGACACAGGGTAGGGGATGGAGGGGGAGGAGGAGGGGAGGGACGGGTCGGAGGCGATGAGGAGGGAGAGAGAGATGGGGGAGTGAGGTGGGAGTGAGGGTGGTGAGGACGGGAGAAGGTGAGATGGAGGGGGATGGAGGGGATGGAGGGGAGAGAGGTGGAGGGGATGGGGGAGATGGAGGGGGAGATGGAGTGGAGGGGGAGATGGAGGGGGGGGGATGGAGTGGAGGTGGAGATGGAGGGGGAGATGGAGGGGAGGGTGAGATGGAGGGGAGATAGGGGAGGGGAGATGGAGGGGGAGATGGGGGGGGTGAGATGGAGGGGGAGGAGTGTGGGGCAGATTGAGTTGTACTCGGTGTTTCCGCTGGGTCAGGCCACGGGGTGGAGGTGCCCGGAGGATGATGCAGACACATGCGGCGGGCGGGAGGTCACGTTGACCCGGGGCAGAGCTGCGGTTTGAGGGAGGAGGATTGGAGAATAATCCCCCCTCCCCCGGGGGCTGCAATGTGTTTGCGTTGCACGAGGGGTGGGGGAGCAGAGACTCTCAGCCCGATGGATGTCCGGCCCGAGCTGCCATGCAGAGAACCAACGGCCAAGAGCCGGCAAATGGGTGCAATGTCCACGGGCCCCTGACGGGCAGACACGGACACGGTGGGCCGAAGGGCCTGATACTGTGTTGTCTGGACCCCCCGTGTGCTCCTACCCCCGCGTGGCAGAAGGGGGCGGGCGGAGAGAGGTTGAGACGGGGGTCTGGGGAGGGAGCGGGGAGGAGACGGGAGACAGAGGGAACAACGTGACGTCTTGTATCAGAAGAGGCGGGGGTCGGGGGTCGGGGGGTCGGGGGGGGGGGGGGGGGGGGTTGAGGAGAGGACGCCCCTCCACTGTCTCCCCCCCCCACTCCTACCTTGTTTCTTCTTCCAGTAGAGGACTCCCCCCACGACAGCGGCCACCACCAGCACCAGGACAACGAGCACCAGGACAATGGTCTTCACGGTGCTGCCCGACTTGCGGACTGTCCCAGATTCACAAACACAGGCGGTTGAGAGACAGAGACCGGGTCACGCATACCCCTCTTCCCCCCCAATCATCCTTCCCCTAGTCTCACTCACCCCCCTCCCCTTCTCACCCCCCCTCTCTCTCCCGAGGCGCTTCCCTCCTCATCCACATGCCCTGAGCGCTACCCCACTCCTCCTCACCAACTCTCCCGCCCTCCCCCATCGCATCCCCCCCCCCCCCCCCTCCAATCTCCCGCTCTCCCCCTTCCCTCACCCAGTCCTCTATTCCCTAACCCTCCCCTTTGCTCTCTCCGATCTCCCTCCCCCCCCCCCCCCCCCCCCCCCCACCCCCCCCCGCCCGCACTCACCCAGGAAGACCTCGAGGGGCTCGGACAGCCCCGGGTGCTCCACACGACAGGAGAGCGGGGCGGTGTCCCCGGACTCCACGTGGGCCCAGCGGCGCTGCTGGAAGGTGCCGTCGTGGTTGGGCAGCGTCCCGTGGGAGCGGCTCTCATCCAGGACCAGGCCGTCCCGCACCAGGTTCACCTCGATGGAGCGCGGGTAGAAGCCCGTGGTGAAACACCACACGCGGCTCCCATCCCCCGACAGGAAGATGCTCACCTCCGGCTGAACTGTGGGGAGAGGCTCAGTGAGGGGGGGGGGACAGTGAGGGGGGAAAGGGGGGGCAGTGAGGGGAGGGGTAGTGAGGGGGGAAAGTGAGGGGCGGGACAGCGAGGGGGTCAGTGAGGGGGGGGGGGGGACAGTGAGGGGGGACAGTGTGAGGGGGGACAGTGAGGAGGGGGACAGTGAGGGGGGCAGTGAGGGGGCAGTGAGGGGGGGGCAGTGAGGGGGGGACAGTGAGGGCGGGACAGTGAGGGGGTGTCAGTGAGGGGGGGAAGTGAGGGGGGAACACAGTGAGGGGGGACAGTGAGGGGGGGACAGTGAGGGGGGGGCAGTGAGGGGGGGACAGTGACGGGGGGACAGTGAGGTGGGGACAGTGAGGGGGGACAGTGAGGGGGACAGTGAGGGGGGGACAGTGAGGGGGACAGTGAGGGGGGGGACAGTGAGGGGGGGGACAGTGAGGGGGGGCAGTGAGGGGGGGGAGTGAGGGGGGACAGTGAGGGGGAAGTGGGGGACAGTGAGGGGGGACAGTGAGGGGGGGGACAGTGAGGGGGGACAGTGAGGGGGGACAGTGAGGGGGGGACAGTGAGGGGGGGACAGTGAGGGGGGACAGTGAGGGGGGGACAGTGAGGGGGGACAGTGAGGGGGGACAGTGAGGGGGGACAGTGAGGGGGGGGAAGTGAGGGGGGGACAGTGAGGGGGGGACAGTGAGGGGGGACAGTGAGGGGGGGACAGTGAGGGGGGGCAGTGAGGGGGGACAGTGAGGGGGGCCAGTGAGGGGGGGACAGTGAGGGGGGGGACAGTGAGGGGGGGCAGTGAGGGGGGGACAGTGAGGGGGGGACAGTGAGGGGGGCAGTGAGGGGGGGGGACAGTGAGGGGGGGACAGTGAGGGGGGGCAGTGAGGGGGGGGACAGTGAGGGGGGGCAAGTGGGGGGGGGACAGTGAGGGGTGAGTGAGGGGGGGACAGTGAGGGGGGGACAGTGAGGGGGGGGCAGTGAGGGGGGGGAGTGAGGGGGCAGTGAGGGGGGACAGTGAGGGGGGGTGAGGGGGAGTGAGGGGGGGACAGTGAGGGGGGACAGTGAGGGGGGGACAGTGAGGGGGGGCAGTGTGAGGGGGGACAGTGAGGGGGGACAGTGAGGGGGGCAGTGAGGGGGGGACAGTGAGGGGGGCAGTGAGGGGGGACAGTGGGGGGGGACAGTGAGGGGGGAAGTGAGTGAGGGGGAGGGGGGGGACAGTGGGGGACAGTGAGGGGGGACAGTGAGGGGGGGACAGTGAGGGGGGGACAGTGAGGGGGGGACAGTGAGGGGGGACAGTGAGGGGGGGACAGTGAGGGGGGACAGTGAGGGGGACAGTGAGGGGGGCAGTGAGGGGGGGTGAGTGAGGGGGGGACAGTGAGGGGGGACAGTGAGTGGGGGGGGACAGTGAGGGGGGGACAGTGAGGGGGGGCGAGGGGGGGACAGTGAGGGGGGGGTGTGAGGGGGGGACAGTGAGGGGGCAGTGAGGGGGGGACAGTGGGGGGCAGTGAGTGGGGGACAGTGAGGGGGGGGCAGTGAGGGGGGGAACAGTGAGGGGGGGCAGTGAGGGGGAGTGTGAGGGGGCAGTGAGGGGGGGGACAGTGAGGGGGGGACAGTGAGGGGGGGGACAGTGAGGGGGACAGTGAGGGGGGGCAGTGAGGGGGGGTGCAGTGAGTGGGGGACAGTGAGGGGGGACAGTGAGGGGGAACAGTGAGGGGGGGCAGTGAGGGGGGGACAGTGAGGGGGGACAGTGAGGGGGGGCAGTGAGGGGGGGAAGTGAGGGGGGGGACAGTGAGGGGGGGACAGTGAGGGGGGGACAGTGAGGGGGGGACAGTGAGGGGGGACAGTGAGGGAGGACAGTGAGGGACAGTGAGGGGGGGGACAGTGAGGGGGGGACAGTGAGGGGGGGCACAGTGAGGGGGGGACAGTGAGGGGGGGGACAGTGAGGGGGGGGGGAGGGGGGACAGTGAGGGGGGGTCAGGGCGGGAGGTGGGGGTGAGTGAGGGGGGGGGCAGTGAGGGGCAGTGGGGGGAAGTGAGGGGGGGACAGTGAGGGGGACAGTGAGTGGGGGGACAGTGAGGGGGGGACAGTGAGGGGGGGGCAGTGAGGGGGGACAGTGAGGGGGGGACAGTGAGGGGGGGACAGTGAGGGGGGACAGTGAGGGGGGGCAGTGAGGGGGGGACAGTGAGGGGGACAGTGAGGGGGGACAGTGAGGGGGGGACAGTGAGGGGGAGTAGTGAGGGGGGGAGGTGACAGTGCTGGGAGACAGTGAGGGGGGGACAGTGAGGGGGGACAGTGAGGGGGGACCAGTGAGGGGGGACAGTGAGTGAGGGGGGCAGTGAGTGGGGGAACAGTGAGGGGGGGGACAGTGAGGGGGGGGGCAGTGAGCAAGGCTCAGTGAGGGGGAGAGTGGCTGAGTGCTGGGGACATGGGAGGGTGGGACCAGCAAAGGGAGGAGGGGGACAGTGACTAGGGGGACAACGCAAGGCTCGGTGAAGGGAGGCAGTGACTAGTGGGGGAACCGAAAAGCTCGGTGCTGGGACCAGCAGTGACTAGTGGGAACCGCAAGGCTCGGTGCTGGGACCAACAGTGACTAGTGGGGAACCGCAAGGCTCAGTGCTGGGACCAGCAGTGACTAGTGGGGAACCGCAAAGCTCAGTGCTGGGACCAGCAGTGACTAGTGGGAACCGCAAGGCTCGGTGCTGGGACCAACAGTGACTAGTGGGAAACCGCAAGGCTCAGTGCTGGGACCAGCAGTGACTAGTGGGGAACCGCAAGGCTCGGTGCTGGGACCAGCAGTGACTAGTGGGGAACCGCAAGGCTCGGTGCTGGGACCAGCAGTGACTAGTGGGGAACCGCAAGGCTCGGTGCTGGGACCAGCAGTGACTAGTGGGGAACCGCAAGGCTCGGTGCTGGGACCAGCAGTGACTAGTGGGGAACCGCAAGGCTCGGTGCTGGGACCAGCAGTGACTAGTGGGGAACCGCAAGGCTCGGTGCTGGGACCAGCAGTGACTAGTGGGGAACCGCAAGGCTCGGTGCTGGGACCAGCAGTGACTAGTGGGGAACCGCAAGGCTCGGTGCTGGGACCCCAGCTTTTTATAATATACATCAATGATTTGGATGATGGGATTCAAAGTAACATTAGCAACATTGCAGATGACACAAAGCTGGGTGGCAGTGTGAAATGTGAGGAGGATGCTATGAGGATGCGAGGTGACTTGGACAGGTTGGGGGAGTGGGCAGAAACATGGCAGATGAAGTTTAGTGGGGATATACAGTGGCTTGCAAAAGTTTTCGTACCCCTTGAACTTTTCCACATTTTGTCACGTTACAACCACAAATGTAAATGTAATTTAATTGGTATTTTATGTGATAGACCAACACAAAGTGGTGCATAATTGTGAAGTGGAAGGAAAATGATACATGGTTTTCACATTTTTTTAATAAAATAAAAAAAACTGTGTGGCGTGCAAAAGTATTCAGCCCCCCTGAGTCAATATTTTGTAGAACCACCTTTCGGTGCAATTACAGCTGCAAGTCTTTTGGGGTATGTCTCTACCAGTTTTGCACATCTAGAGACTGACATTTCTGCCCATTCTTCTTTGCAAAATAGCTCAAACTCAGTCAGATTGGATGGAGAGCGTCTGTGAACAGCAATTTTCAAGTCTTGCCAGAGATTCTCAATTGGATTTAGGTCTGGACTTTGACTGGGCCATTCTAACACATGAATATGCTTTGATCTAAACCATTCCATTGTAGCTCTGGCTGTATGTTTAGGGTCGTTGTCCTGCTGGAAGGTGAACCTCCGCCCCAGTCTCAAGTCTTTTGCAGACTCTAACAGGTTTTCTTCCAAGATTGCCCTGTATTTGGCTCCATCCATCTTCCCATCAACTCTGACCAGCTTCCCTGTCCTGCTGAATAAAAGCATCCCCACAGCATGATGCTGCCACCACCATGTTTCACAGTGGGGATGGTGTGTTCAGGGTGATGTGCAGTGTTAATTTTCCACCACACATAGCATTTTGCATTTAGGCCAAAAACTTCAATTTTGGTCTCATCTGACCAGAGCACCTTCCTCCACATGTTTGCTGTGTCCCCCACATGGCTTGTGGCAAACTGCAAACGGGATTTCTTATGGCTTTTTTTCAACAATGGCTTTCTTCTTGCCACTCTTCCATAAAGGCCCGATTTGTGGAGTGCACGACTAATAGTTGTCCTGTGGACAGATTCTCCCACCTGAGCTGTGGATCTCTGCAGCTGCTCCAAAGTTACCATGGGCCTCTTGGCTGATCCTCTGATCAATGCTCTCCTTGCCCAGCCTGTCAGTTTAGGTGGACGGCCATGTCTTGGTAGGTTTGCAGTTGTGCCATTCTATTTCCATTTTCGGATGATGGATTGAATAGTGCTCCGTGAGATGTTCAAAGCTTGGGATATTTTTTTATAACCTAACCCTGCTTTAAACTTCTCCACAACTTTATTCCTGACCTGTCTGGTGTGTTCCTTGGGCTTCATGATGCGGTTTGTTCACTAATGTTCTCTAATAAACCTCTGAGGCCTTCACAGAACAGCTGTATTTATACTGAGATTAGATTACACACAAGTGGACTCTAATCACTAATTAGGTGACTTCTGAAGACAATTGGTTGCACTGGATTTTATTTAGGGGTATCAGAGTAAAGGGGGCTGAATACTTTTGCGCGCCACACTTTTCAGTTTTTGTAAAAAAATAAAAACCATGTATCATTTTCCTTCCACTTCACAATTATGCGCCACTTTGTGTTGGTCTATCACATAAAATCCCAATAAAATACATTTACGTTTGTGGTTGTAATGTGACAAAATGTGGAAAAGTTCAAGGGGTATGAATACTTTTGCAAGCCACTGTATGTGAGGTCACTTTAGTAGCAAAAACAGGAAGACAGATTATTATCTAAATGGAGTCAAGATTGGAAAAGGGGAAGTACAACGGGATCTGGGGGTCCTTGTTCATCAGCCTATGAAAGTAAGCATGCAGGTACAGCAGGCAGTGAAGAAAGCTAATGGCATGTTGGACTTTATAACAAGAGGAGTCGAATATAGGAGCAAAGATGTCCTTCTGCAGTTGTACAGAGCCCTAGTGAGACCACACCTGCAGTATTGTGTGCAGTTTTGGTCCCCTAATTTGAGGAAGGACGTTCTTGCTATTGAGGGAGTACAGCCTAGGTTTACAAGGGAGAGAACGGGATGTTAGGGGATAGAGAGGAAGAGGGAGGAAGAAAGGAACAAGGGAGAGAGAGAAGAGAGAGAGAGAGGAGAGAAAGGGAGAAGCGAGAGAGAGAGAGGAGGGGGAGGAGAGAGAGAGAGAGAGAGAGAGAGGAGAGCGGGGGGAACGATGTCTAAGCGAGCGGAGAGAGAGAGGAAGAGAGAGAGGGAGAGGAGAGGAGAGGGATTATTGTGAACAAGAGTGTAGGGAGGAGGAGAGAGAGAGAGAGGAGAGGAGAGAGGGGAGAGGAGGAGAGAAGAGGAGAGGAAGGGAAGAGGAGGAGGGAGAGAGAGAGAAGGGAGAGAGGGAGGGGGAGAGGGGGGGAGAGAGAGGAAGAGAGAGAAAAGAAGAGAGATGTAGAGGTGGAGTAGAAGGGGAGGGAGAGAAGAATTGAAGAAAGGAGAAGAAAGAGGAGGGGAGAGGGAAGAGGGAGAGGAGAGAGAGAGAGAGAGAGAGAGAGAGGGGGTGGTAGGAGGGGGATGTAGGGGAGAAGGATGAGAGAGGGAGGGGGAGTAGGAGATTGAAGAGACTAGGATGAGAAAGAAAAGGAGAGAGAGAGAGGAACAAGAGGAGAAGGGAGGAGGGAGAGAAAAGAGAGAGGCAAAGGGAGGAGAGGAGAGACCGGGAGAAAGTGGGAGAAAGAGAGAGAGGAGTGAGGAGAGAAGAAGAGAAAGAGGGAGGGAAGGAGAGAGGAGGGAGAGAGAGAGAAGAGAGGGGGAGGAGAGGAGAAAGGGAGAGGAGAGAGGGAGGGGAGGAGGGAAGAGGGGAGGAGAAAGGAAAGGGAGGGAGAGGAGAGGGGAAAGGAGGGAGGAGAGGGAGAGGGGGAAAAGGGGGGAGGAAGAGAGGGGAGAGAGGAGGGGGAAAGAGGAGAAAGGGAGAGGAGAGGAAAGAGGGGGAGGAGAGAGAGGAGAGGGGAGAAAGAGGGGAGGAGAGGGAGAGAGGAAGGGAGAGAGGGGAGGAGAGAAGAAGAGGGGGAGGGAGGGAGGGGAGGAGGAGGAGAAGAGGGGGAGAGAGGGGGGAGGGGGGAGATAGGAAAGAAGAGGAGGAGGGGAGAGACAGGAAGGAGAAAAAGGGGAGAGAGGAGGAGAGAGAGAGGAGAGAGAGGGGGAGGAGAGAGGGGGAGAGGAGAGGAGGAGAAAGAGGAGAGGGGGGGAGGGAGAGAGAGAAGAAGGGAGGAGAGGAGGGGGGGGAGGAGAAAGAGAGGGAGAGGAGAGAAGGATGGGGAAGGAGGGGGGAGAGAGAGAGGGGGGAGGGGAGGGGAGGGGGAGGGAGGAGAGGGAGAGGGAGTGGGAGAGGAGAAGGGAGGGGGGGAGAGAAGAGGAAGGGGAGGAGAGAGGAAAGAGGGAGAGGAGGGGAAGAGGAAGAGAGGAGGGAAGGGAGGGGAGGAGAGGGAGGGGAGGAAAAAGGGAGAGAGGAGGAGAGGGGGGGAGAGGAGAGGGAGAGAAGGGGAAGGAGAGGAGAGTGGAGGGGAAAGGAGGGAGAGGGGAGGAGAGGAGAGGAGAGGGAGAGGAGGGAGGAGAGAGGAGGAGGGAGAGGAGAGAGAAGGGAGAGAGGAGAGGAGAGAGGGGGGGAGGGGGAGAGAGGAGGGAGGAGAGAGAGGAGAGGAGAGAGAGAGAGAGGAGAGGGAGAGGAGAGAGAGATAAGAGAGAGAGGAGGGGAGGAAGAGGAGAGGAGAGAGAGAGAGAGAGGAGAGGAGGAGGAGAGGGGGGAGAGGAGGAGAGGGGAGAGGGGAGGGGAGGGGAGGGGAGGAGGAGGGGGAGAGAGGAGAGGAGAGAGAGGGGGAGAGAGAGGAGAGGAGGAGGGGGGAGGAGAGAGAGGGGAGAGAGAGGAGGGGAGGAGGGAGAGGAGAGGAGGGGAGAGGAGAGGGAGAAGGGAGGAGGGACAAGAGAGGGGGGAGGAGGAGAGGAGAGGAGAGGAGAGGGGGAGGAGAGGGAGGAGACGAGAGAGGGAGAGGAGGAGGAGAGGAGAAGGGGGGGAGGAGGGAGAGAGAGGAGAAGGGGGAGGAGGAGAGGAGGGAGGAGAAAGAGGAGAGAGAGAGAGAAGGGGAGAGGAGGGAGAGGAGGAGAGAGGGGAAGGAAGCGGAGAGGGGGGAGGAGAGGGGAGAGGAGAGGGGATGAGGGAGGGGAGAGACGAGGAGAGAGGGGAGGAGAGGAGGGGAGAGAAGAGGGGAGGAGAGGGGAGGAGAAGTGAGGGGAGGAGAGCAGAGGGTAGGGGAGGAGAGGAGAAAAGAGGAGAGGAGAGGGAGAGAGAGGAGAAGAGAGAGGAGAGGGGAGAGGGAGAGAGAGGAGAGAGAGGAGAGGGAGAGAGGGAGAGAGGAGGGAGAGGAGGAGAGAGAAGGAGAGAGGGGAGAGGAGGGAGATAGAGGGGGAGAGGAGGGGAGAGGAGAGGAGGGAGATAGAGAGGGAGAGAGGAGAGGAGAGGAGAGGAGGAGAGGAGAGGAGAGGAGAGGAGCAGAGAGGAGAGAGAGGAGAGGAGAGGAGAGGAGGAGAGGAGAGAGGAGAGAGCGGAGCGAGGAGAGGAGAGAGAGGGGGGGAGAGGGAGAAGAGGAGAAAGAGGAGAGAAGGGGGAGGGAGAGAGAGGAAGGGAGGAGAGAGAGAGGAGAGAGAGGGAGAAGAGGAACAGGAGGGGAGAGGAGAGAGGATAGATGACAGGAGAGGGGAGGGCAGGAGAGGAGAGGGGGGGAGAGGGGAGGGGAGAGGGAGATGAGAGGAGGAGAGCGGAGAGGA
>NW_026575378.1:0-51360 GCF_028641065.1 Leucoraja erinaceus
GAAGTTAAACTTTTACATTCTGATTGAATTCAGCTAGAAATATTTCGTCCGATTTAATGTGGTTTGTTCATTTCCAAAACCCTAAATGGGCAGTGATGATGTCAATGATTCTGTTTTTTGTGACTCAATATATTTTGGGTCTCCTGTCCGTTTCAACTAAGTGTAGTAACAAAATGCTAGAGTGCTGTGAGGTGTTGGGGAGACCTTCAGAGTACATCACCACGTATATACATTTGATGAGGGCATGGATGGGTAGGTACGTCAGACCTCTCTCGTATTTCCAAGGTGGAAGATGTCAAAGGACCAGAAGCAAAGAAACGCCTGTAAGGGACGGGGGGGAAAGTTTTAAGGAGGTTTGCCAGGGGATTGGGTGGTGGCCAGTCAGATAGGACGTGGGTGTGTTAGAGGTTTTTTTTGGACATAGCACCTGGATAATGCAGGAAGGGAGTGACCTGGATAAAGACCACAAAAATTTTCAGTTCTTGAAGCAGGCAGGTCGCAACCACTCTGTGCGAGAAGGAATGTCGTTTCGTTTCAGAACAAACAAACTCAAAACTGAACTGATTGGGTGGATATGGATTCTCGTGCTAATGCCCATGCTATAGTTTGACTTTGACAGCATGTTTTAATTTAGGCTCGTTTGCTAGGCGCCCTTTTCGGTTCTGTTTCCTGAAATGCTGTACTGTTTTGAAGTTCTAATGGTCTATAAATCGGAGACTCATCCAATGAAATTCGGGGCGCCAAGCTGTCTGGCGAAGGGGTAGGCGTTTGCCCGGAGGGGGTAAAGCAAAAAAAAAATAAAAAAAAACAAGGGGGTGAACCCCTCTCATTGTTCCCTCGGCTTTTGGCGGTTCTGAATGCGCGTGTGATCCTTCGGCTATCTTAGTTTTGTACGTGTCCCATGTTGACCACGGTGTTTTCTCTTCAGGTGCTCCATTTTTCCTCTCCATTTCAAGACCTACAGCGTTTTTTGTTATGCTTAATTAAAAATAAAAAAAAAAATCTGGCTTAATGCTCTGTCAATGTGTCCCGGATTTATAGGATAGTGCTAGTGGAGACGCCCCAGTGATGGAAGCCCAAGTTGGCCCGAAGTGCCGGTTTCCATGATGTCAACGTAACTAATCTAAGTAGCGTGCCAGAATAAAATGGGTTACGTGTGACGCATTGTAATGTAAGCACGAGTAACATCACCTGAGAGGGGAGAGATAATTAGTCAGCTGGTCCTGATAGGGTGACACAATGAGGATAAAACCTGGCAGGAGCTAAAAAACCTAATACACATCTGAGTATTCTGAAAACCCTCACTTGGGTCAGGCAGCATCTGTGGAAAACACTAACCTAAGATAGGCACAAAATTCTGGAGTAACTGTGGCCCCTCTGACTTACTCCTTCCCGCATTTTGTAATCTATCTTTAGTCGTATAGAATGGCCCATATTCCTTTAAACCTTTCCTGGTCCATTTACTTTTCTACCAATGGTGGTTAAACGTGATAACAGTATGCTCTCTGCCCAAACGTGAACCTCCTCGCTCACAGCTCGGTTCCTCACACAGCCACCCCCTTTGTATGGAAAATACATAAGTTGCTCCTCATGTTCTCCATTAAATCCTTCCCCGCCCCGCCCCTCACTTCACCTAATGACGTCTCGTTGTGCGATTCCATCCTCTGGGTTGTGTAAAAAAGACTATACTCTATCTTCCCCTCAAGAACTTGTACTAGTTTTACAAGAAGAAATGTTGACTGGTGTTTTTTTTCTTTCTTTTCCAACAAGGCCATCGTGGAAAAGTTTCTGAAAAAAAACAAAATGGAAGGGATGGGGAATGGCAGTGGGGCTCCACCACCACTGGATGGGTTCCAGTGGGTTCCATCCTTGACATTGGGGGGTTGACACATTAAACTAGGGAGCCGTTGAATCAGAAGAACAAGGTTGAGTAGCACATTGGTCTTGTCTTCCAGAAGGAAAGAAACAGCTGGGGGGAAACTCAGCGAGTCAGCAGAATCTGTGGGGCTGAGGCAACAGTCAGGTTTTCGAGTCCACAATCCAGGACGCGGTGGTTGTTTTAAGATTTTAGACCGTTAGACAAATACAGCACGGGAAGCTGGCGCTTATGCACAAAAACTGAGGCTCCGTCCCCCAGCGGACACCCATACACTAAGCCACAATCCTAACACAACTAGGGACCCCTGTCCCCATTTTCTGTGTCCCCTATAGGAAGAAACAACTTATTTTATTTATTTTTTTTTATAATATTTTTTATTTATTTTTTTGTTTTTGTAAATTATAAATTTTATACTCCCTTTTTATTTTTTTTATATTTTATTTTATTTATTTTTATTTTTAATTTTTAATAATTTGTTAATTTTAAAATTTAATTTTTTTTTATGTTTTATTTGTATAATTTTTATTTTTTTTTTATTTTTTTATTTTTTTTTTTTAATTTTTTTTTTTTTTTTTTGTTTTTAGTTTTTATTTTTTTATTTTTTAATTAAAACTTTGTTTTTATTTTAGTTTTTTTTTTTTAGTTTTTATTATTTTTTATTTTACATTTGATTTTTTTTTTATCATTATTATTTTTATTGTTTTATTTTTTTAATGTTTTTTTCTAAATTTTTTTTTGTAAAAATATTTATTAATGTTTTTTTTTTATAAGTGTTTTTGATAAAATTTATAAATTTTTTAATCTTTTTATTTTTTTTTTTTTTTTTTTTTATTTTTATTAATTTTTTTTTTTTTAAAAATTATTTAAAATTTTTTTTTTTTTTTTTTTTATATTTTATTTTTTTTTTTTTTTAATAATTTTTTTTTAATAAATTTTTTACATTTTTTATTATTTATAATTTTTTATTTTTATTATTTATTTTTTATTTTGTTATTTTGTTACACACCCACCCCCCCCATTCTTTCAGGAAAAAAACGTCCTCTTTTCTGCGGGACTTATGATGAATCCCGAGTGTGATGTATACTGAAAATCAAAAAGTGATTCCTAAGTGTGCCTATATGGTTTTAACGTAAGGCCCACTTCATCATGATATGACAATGGGAGATGCATCCTAGTGTTTGGTGCTTTGCTCCCAAACCCTCGGCTTAGAAGCAGCGTCGCTTGTGTTTGGGGGCATGAAGAGAGGGACCCCCCAATGCGGCCCAGGGACAGTCTCTGCACAAAGGTAACATTTGTGTGTGGTTCTCTGGTTATTAGTTGCTGCGCTCATCTCTGTGTGCCCGCTTTGTTCTGCCGCTGCATCAACAGTTCTCTTCCCCACTTGTGAGATGTGGTTCGGGTACCTCCTTCACTGTGCGGTCAGCTGCAGGCTCTCCCAGGAATCAAATCCATGTCTAGCGCCTTCATATCTCTCCTTACTAGACAGCCTTTTAAAGGTAGCTGGGGCTGGCCGATGGTGATCCTCCCAGATGTCAATCTCCATAGAGGATGTCTTTTGAATACGGTCATCTCCATGCGGTGGACATGGCCAGGCCACCCGCAGTCTCGCTGCCACGAAGTATAGCTGTAACAGACTGGGACGGCCAGTCGAGGGACCTGGATACTCGGCATTGGACATTTTGGTCTGGCACTATATGATCGTTATGATCGTGGGATCCCCTCATGTCCCGCCGTACAGCTCCTTCTTCCCGCACTGGCAAGGAGGACGTCATACCAAGGAAGCAGAGAAAAGGAGTTTTGCAATGCTTGAGTCATGTCCATGGGGAAAATCCCGTCACTGCATGGGGGCCTTAGCCTGATGCCAGGCTTGTCACTGGCCCTTGCGGAGATCCTTCTAACCAGTCGCTCTGTGTCTAACTCAATCACAGACGTCGTCAGGCTACTCGAGGCATCAAGGCATGAGGGTGACCACAGTGTGCTCTCTCGCTTAGAGGTCGTAACGTAGTTTTCCACTTCATTCTCCTCCATATGCTTGGCATCTTAGTCTTTTGAGACCGCCCTTATTTTTGCTGCAATCACTGCGAAGGAACATTGAGGCTTCTTCTTTAAATGACCTTAGGATTTTATCGTGTTTAATACATGCTTCGCATATTTTCATCGCCCTTCTAGCAGTGACCATAGTGAACTCTAACGCTCTGGGGCAGTGCTAAATCCATTTCACTGAGATAGGGACAAAATGCTGGGAGAACTCACTGACAGGCAGATCTCTGGAGAGAGGAATTGGGGACGACATCTTACAGATCGAAGAACCTGCTACAGACTCTTGTGGGTTGAAACGATCACACCATTCCTTTCTCTACCAGAGATGTTGCCTGTCCCCCGCTGTGTGTTACCTTCCAGCAGGTTTTTTTGTCTATCATCGGTTAAAACCAGCATCTGCCGTGTTCCTGCCCCTGGACATAACTCCGTTTTTTAACCATTACAACGGGGACAGCCTCACTTCTCCTATAGTCTTATGGATGTGAAGACAATTATGTCATTGTTTTAACGATGGTTTTAACATTTGCCATGGTTACCACATGGATGGAGGGATATAAATCAAATGCAGGAAAGATGAGAGGAATCAGTTTGAAGAAGGGTCCCCAACCCGAACTCGTACTTATCCATGTTTCGTCTCTGTGTGCTTCCTGACCTGAAGATGGTCCACGGTGCCATCTCTTGAGATTATGTTCGGTACCTTTGTTATACTTCTAGTTTGGCTCCCCCCTGATTCTCAGCCTGAAGAAGGGTCTGGACTCGACAACGTCAGCTTTCCTTTTCCTCCAGAGTGCTGCCTGACCCTGCTGGTTACTCCAGCCATTTCGAAATCTATCGTCCAGCAATCTGGAAGTTCCTTCCTACACATTCTGTGTTCTCCTGACCTGCTGAGTTTACCCCAGCCAGCACTTGTGTGCTGATAATAGTTGAAACCCTGTCCTCATGTTTGGCCTCTTCCTGTTCCATGTACTTGTCTTTGTCTGGTTCTCCACCTCGTGCTATCGGTCCATATAAAGGTGTGAATGAACATAGCACATAAGCAGCACACAGAACATGTCCTTCGGCCCACAATGTCTGTGCCAAACATGATGCCAAGACCTAATCCTTGCCTTGCCCTGCATATAATTCATATGCATCCTTCTGCTTTCCCTGCATTTCCTCCTAAGCGCGCATCTGCCGCCCCCCCATTTGCGCCCCCACCCCTGTCCTGTGCATTCTAGGCCCCCACCAACTATGTGCTATCAGGACTTTGCCCCGCACACACATTCCTAACTTTCTCCCCCACCCACAGAGATGCTCTCGGTGTGGACATTTCACCCTGGGGAAAATGGGTCTTTACTGTCCTCTATCTATGCTGATAATTCCCATCCATATCCCTCCATTCCCTGCATATCCAAATTCTCTATTCCGCAGTTCCTCTTAAATGCCACTATTGTTCTGCCATCCCCCGTACCCCCTCAGCCCTTTTCAGGCACGCCCCACCACACCTGTAAGAAATCCTATGACGCTGCTCTTGTTAAACTTTGCTCCTTTCAACCTGACGCTATGCCTCTATTTGCTTCTTCCCTCCTGATAAAGGCTGTATGACTGTCTACCCGCTCTATGTTCTGAACTCTTAAAACTGCTCACGTTCATTGTCTTGAACAATCCTGTTAGCAGTTCATTTAAACTTCCAGCGCTGAACATTGTATGTTAATGTAAATGGTGACCTAGTTGTGTTTTGAGCTGGGGGAAAGGTCCCCCTAGCGTAGCGAAAGTGTCCGTAATGATATTTCTCAGAGTTCTTAGTCCTGTATGCATTCAAAATTCCTGACCTGCGCCCTTACTCTTCTGCATGATTTCACTTAGTTTTGTGGGGTTTTGCGGTGTGCTGAAGCACGTGTGAGAGAGTGCCCGCCTAAGATATTACTTGACATAAGAGTTTATATCAGCTCATTGATACTAGTGAGATTAAACTCGTTCAATCTTTCACATGGGACAAAGTCAGCTAGCAACCGGCCAAGGCACTGACCCCCCACGTCCAAAGGAGTATGACCTTCACATTCAGCAACCATAACATGCTATTGAGCAGCTCGCATCTCAACAAAAGGCGAACTAGTGCTGGGTAACCATTGGTCAGCAGCAGCCCTAACTTGGAGAACATGAGATAGTGACGTTTTAATCAGACCTGTCTGATTGCTTTCGGCTGGATTGGGGTGGGCTTCAGGCCAGTTTCCACTTGCTCTCTATAAACTTGTGAAAGCAATGTTCTATTCGGTTCTATTTTGTTCAAGGTTTTGAGAAAGCCAACTGCTTTGTTGGGTGGCACTCATTGCTCAAACCATTTTGACATTCCCGTGGGGCCATTCAAACGGCAAATAAAAACCACCTAACTGGTCACGGCTTGCTACGGTTAATCCCCAACGTTTTAGGCTTCTGACTCTCTTAGAGGCTGCTGTGACTGAATTGGGGCGAATGAAGTTCCGACCCAAAATATTCACCTCTTCATGTCCCAAAAGCAGCCTGACCCCAGTACATGAGTTACTTCAACACTTTGTGGTCCTTTTTTTGAAACCGCATCCTCGTCTTCTTCGGTAAAATTTTGTTTCCTGTTTGGCTTTCCGTGTCCCAGTACGTGAAAAGCTTGTTGTTGCGTGCTAACCAATCAGCGAGTGATACTTAGACTTAGAAAATGATTGCCATAGTCCTTTCCCTTCCTTCACTGCTATTTATGTGTTTTCTTCATTCATTCATTTAAATTGCCACTGGAAAGGGCAAGAAATTTATGATGATAGTTACCTAACTTCGATGGCCTGGAACATCCGGTAGCGGTTGGGCAGCTAGGAACTCTTCTTGTGAATGCCATGAGGTGAGTGTGATCTTATAGGATAACTGTAATAACATCGCGAGAGGAATAGATTAGTAAATTTCCCAGGACCTCTTGCCCCCAGAATCGAGAATGCCGGGGTACATAAGTCGTGCGAGCATGGGGGAAAGATTTAGAGCAACTGAGGGGTAATCTTTTACACAGGGGTGTGTGGTCTATGGACCTGGCTGCGGCTGTGGTAAGTCTGAGTCAGGTACTATTGCAATACCGTTGAATGAAATATTTAATATGCTACGGACTAGGCCCCGTTTGAGGAATTGGTTCATCCCATTAGGCCTATTGTCTATGGGGTGCAGTTTGGTCGAGTCGTGGGCCAAGTCGGGGGCTAGCAGGGCCGTGGTTTCCACTCTTTATAGGCCTCACGGGACCGAGATTGATTTTTAAAGTATTTAATGTAGATCTAATTTTTTTTTTAATATCATACCATTTTTATATTATTGAATAGTTTATTTACTTTTTTATCCCAATGTTGGTCAGGTTTGTGTTGTCCATCTGACGTGTTTGCGAATCGTGAATCATTTTTTGAATTTTCTGCCACCTATTAATCTAGTATAGATTTTCAGCAAATGCCGTTCCTTGCTGTTTTAGGCTTAATCACGGCAGTTCTCGTCATTTCTGTCTGTTTGCACTATTGTGGAAGAGCTTCACCATAATAGCTGATCCTGATCATTCCATGATTTGAGTTTCCGCCCATAGGTACTTTTTCCCCCAGTACAATTTACATGAACACAAGTACTAACTTATCTGTATTTAACCTTTATGGGATTAGTGGAGGGTGTGGTTGTCTTAAGAATATTGCTAATCACAGCGCCAACAATACAATTCTCAAAGGCAAAAGGTGTTATTATTCTGGAACGTGATGCATTACTATAAATGTAGAATGTTTTTAACCAAACATGGCCGAATATATGCGTTTCCAGCTTGACGCAGGTGACTCGCAGCAGGTCAGTACCTTACGCCGAGTGTTTTCCTCTGGAATGACGGAGGTTTCTGCCAGACCTGATGAATCCATATAGTTACGTCACCTGTGGCAGATGGATGATGTAGAGAGTCGGAGCTTTTCCTAGATGAACATTAAAGAGAGAGGACCATAGCATTTTAGTGAGGGGCCAAGTTTAAAAGAAGATGTTCGGACAGAGATTTTTACCTACGTGTCTGATTGCCCCTGAAAATGGGTGCTGGAGGTGTTGTGGAGCATGGTACGTAGTGCCCATTTAAGAAGACTTTGGATAGGCACATAGTGGACTTTTAGACAACATCAGCCGAGGACGTACACTCCAATTGAGTATAATGGGGATCCTGTGGATAGGGTGCACTCGTTTTAAACATATCTGGGAGTCCCGCACTCTCCTTGACGATCTGAACCTGGTCATCCACACGCCCTCACACTGTTACTAGGCTAGGCTCGCCTACCCACATAGGGCAATGGAGGGAAAGTCATGTGGTCTCCGGGATTACCTCCAGATGCTCTACGCCGCGCGGGTGGAACATCTTGTCCGGGAACATTAACCATCTGGTTCGGGAAATCTGCTCTGCCCAAGGACACAGAGAGCTCTGCGAGCGAGTAGTGCGTTCAGGCGATGGGCCCGAACTCACTATGAACTTCGACTCCCCCCCCTGCAGAAATATATACAACAGGAGGTGACCACTCCGAGCCAAAAAAAAGTCATGGAAGATACCATCTCCACACCTGCACGGACTGGTCCAGCCGCTAGTCAGGCAACGCCTCCTTGCCTGCAGTGAAACGAGAGGGTTGAGAGAGTTTCTTCCCAGAGGGCAATTTGGACTGCACACCTTTTCATCACCAGAGGAGCGAACTGTACAGAACGTTTTTTTTCTATCTTTATTCTGTAAAATAATATTGTTGTCTGATTGTGTTTATAATTGTTTGTTGGATTTGTTGTTCCGCGCAGTGCCTCTTTCTTTTTCACTGCGACTCTCGTATGTTCATTGACAATAAACTTGACTTGACTCTGCCTTGAACTATTGTCAGAGATGACGATGTCCTGTATTAGACAGATCGATAAGAGTTTGTCGTGGCTCATGCTCGCATGGACAGTGTGGGCTGAAGGCCTGTTCTTGTGTCGATGCTGTTCTATTACCTACGCTACATTAAACGTGTCATAAGGCATCACATTGATTATTTTTAACTAATTTTTCCCCGCCTTTGTTTGATTGGGGGAGAATCTACTTTTATATGATCTCTTTATTTTTCTTTTGCATTAAACCTATTCAACCTGGGAACGTGGCCTTGTCTCGATAAGATCATGGCAATGCCATTTTCATCTGTTAGGCCGTCAGTGGCATCAGGTTTTAATTAATCGTCACTAGGTCCTGGTGAACGGTTGTTTCTGTTTGCAATCTGTTTGATAATGCTGAAACACTCACTTCCTGCACCTGTAATCTTCTCCTTACACTAACATAGAAACATATACAAAATATGCCTGAGGAGGCCTTCGTCCCTTTCGTCCACACGTCCCTTCTTCTTATCATGGCTGCATTGTCCCCAATCAATAACCCGTGCACTGCCGTCTCCCCTCTCCCTGCTTCCACAGCCCTAGCGCCTTCTAACTCTCTCTTAATCCATACCAGTGATTTGACTCTACCTGCCCTCTAGTGGCAGGGAAATTCCATCATTCAAACAACATCGGTACAAAGTTTTTTTCTCCCAGTCTTAAAAAAGGCTCCCCTTTATTCTAAGCGTGGCCCCTGGTCGGCACTCGCCAACTTGGACATTTATTCCTGCTCTAGCTGTCCAGTATCCCTTTAATAATTTAATTTTTCTATAAGATCCCCCCCTTGCCTTCTAACGCCATGCATACCCTAGTCTTTTCATCTCCTCTGTGACCGGCCCAGCCCTCCTGGGATCATCTCGTTGAAACTACCTGCCTGCCTCAATCACAAGTATGTCCTTCACACAGTAGGGAGACAAACTGTACACAATACTCCAGATGTGGTCTTGTACCAAGCCCTCTACACTGCAGAACAAACCTCTTTACGTCTATACGGACCAATCCATCCACTTGTTGGAACTGCCCATTCCCTAAGTTCTTCCGGCCTGCTGTACTGCACGCCACTTTCATGACCTGGTGTACAAGGGCACCGCTCGCGCTGCCAACCTCCCACTTGACCTCCCTAACCCCATTGAGATATAATCTGCCCCCTTGTTTTAGGGACAGTCTTTTATGTCTGAGAGTCGGTACTGGCCGGAACTAACAGTTGTTTAGCTGCCCAGGAATTCAACGATGGGTTCTCTGATAAAATACCCTGATCTCTCGGCAGTTTCCTGAGACTTGTCCGTACACTCCGCACTTACTTGCCCTGCTTGTTTTCCTTCATTATGAGGCCAACCTTCATTTTTTTGAGAGCTTTGACACGATGCGTGATTATGATAAGCGTTTGTTGAGCTGAGTTTTTTTTCAAAAAAAACTCGTTGTACGTGGGGCCACATATTAGAATCTGCAGAAGGTCCCAACCACAACACCTCACCATCCAGGTTCTGGCGCAATGCTGCTCGACCCCTGAGTTCCCCCTCCAGCATTTTGTATCTTATTTGGAGTGCATTCTGTGTTCAGATTTGGTCCCACCCTTCCCTTAGACTTAGTCTTTACTTAAGACTTTAGAGATTCGGCATGGGCAACAGGTCCTTCGGTTCCCCTGAATTCCGCCCTGTCCAATCAACCCAAACCTTCACTCTTGGATGTGGCGGACAACCGGAGCACCCTGTGAAACCATGCGTCACAGAGAACAATGCACTCCACACACGCACAACCGCGCCAGACGACCCGGTTCGATGTCTGATGTGGATTGCTTTCCGGACACTTCTTGTGTCCCTGGCTCTTATTGCCCATGGCACCCGGAACTGGGGCGCACGGAATTGACTAGAGCACGATTTCCTTTGTGGCCTGGTTCTGCTGAACGGCATGGCCTCTCCACAGCCTTGTCCCAGTTTCATCCCAGCTGTGAGCTGATGGTCTAGATTTAAGGTGGCATTAGTCTTGGTGGTTTCATCACTTCCTACCGTCCAGCCGTTATCATCACGTTAGCCTGAAAAAACCGTAAATTAAGGGCCCGAAACTGCTAAACGTTCAGGGCACGTCTTACGGCCTTCCTGCTATTACAGACTACAACCTCCAATACTTCTAACTACAATAGACTTAGGGGGCTTATATCTATTATAACCCCCATGGACAACGCACACAACGCCGACACACACGAACCACACGACCGCACCTACCTATTTGTCGTCTGCTGAAGTACGATTTCATTGGTCCTTGGTCTGTGACGTATAACATAAACACGCTCCGCTCTTGTCTTGACCCTCCTCTCGCCCTCAACAGCAACGCGTTTGCCTCTCCTTCCACATCCCCTCCCCCTAAGTTGTGGCCGAGTGAAGGCTGTAGCTGACCCCGGAGAGGACAACCGTAGCCCCGCTGTGATTTGCAGACATTTCCCCAGGTCCGCCAGAGAGCCACAGTGCTCTTGATTGCGTTGCCGGAGCCTCCCTCCCCCACACTCACTGCCCTCGAAAGGGACCAAATCTGTCCCACCCGTGCCATTCCCTTTTCCTGCTCCCGGTCCGGCAGATGTGCCACCTACCAATCCCTCGTAACCGCTCTTTCCCCTCCAAGCTCTGAACGTCGCTGTCCCTAAAGTTTAGGGTACTGGCGATTCACTCCTCAACCATTTTGCAGAACTGGACTTATTAGACTGATGGCTACAATGCGAGTACATATTTTGCATTCTGTATTCTTCTCCTTTGCGCTATACCTTTTATTATGGTTTCGATTCTTGTTTTGGAGATACAGTTGCGAAACAGGCCCTTCTGCCTCCCGCTGCACTAGACAGCTATCCACCTCGTCCCTAACCCCATCCCACAACCCAGGGAATTTTAATTGTAATGAATACTCTTTGTAGTGTGCGAAGCACGTAGCAACCCGAGAATGATCATACGTTCACAGAAGAATTGTACACCTCCTTACCGACAGCACCCATCGTCAGAATCAAACCCGGTGTCTCTGGGCACCGATGTGGCATAGCAACTCTACCCCACTGCAGACACACTGATTATCCTCCTGGTTGTGCCCCACTCGCTGTACGTACTTTAGTTTGATCTAATTGTCCTATGTCCCGTGTTATATCAGCTGTTTGTGAAGATGCAACATGCCTTTCAACTGTACCTTGGTACCACGTGCATTAAACTTAAAATCTAATCCATTTGAAGAGTCCACAACATTCCTTGAGGAGTAGGGGTGGAGGATGTTTGTTGGTCTACCATTTGAAAAAACCAATTAGCCACACAGAAAGGGGCAACTGCGTCACCACTTTCCTTTGTCCGGATCATATTGTTTATGGCTATTATCTATTTCTGAAGCGTCCAATCTCTCTTGTGCCCTCATTGACAGCTGATTTTTTTTTCCCCACCCCAGACCGTCCTACTCCTGTCCAATCAAGTTTTTTTCTATCGAATAGGCCGAGTCCAAGGATGTGAGGATACTGTGAGCTAAACGTGTGCCTGGTGTGGGATTTACCAGCTCGTTCTGCATCTCAAATGGTTTGCTGAGCATCTTGGGCATAGCTTTGGTGAAAGGGCAAGGTTTTCAAGGAGATGGACTAATGTTATGGACACTTGGGTGGTATGGGAACGTGGGCTAGTATGATGGAGCGCTTGTCTCGCACAGCCTGGTTACTTTAGGAACTCGTCAGGGGCGTGTTAGGTCGGTAATGGGCAACGTGGGTCCGTGGTAGTATGGGGGCATGTTCGGTCGGTAATTTTAGGTGAGACTAGTGTAAGGGTACCGCTGTGTGCGGCATGTGCAATGGGCTCTTGCGATTGGGCAGGTTTGGTCGTTGTATGCACGTTAGACATCGTAGAATGGGGCATCATTGTCGCATGGTCAGGGATACCAAAGAACAACTTTTTTTCTTCCTACCTGTGAGATGTGCGGGGCAATTTATTTAACACAGGTTGTGTGTGCTTGAATGCCAATTGGTGGGGAAATGTTCTCGAGTCCAGATGTCAGATACATAGTGATGTTTAGGCGGCTTTTAGATAGCACATGGACATCAGGGTAATGGAGGCGATTGGACTCATTTCCAGGCATAGGTAGATTAGTGGAACTTGGGCATGATGTTGGGATGGCTATTAGAGATAATTCCATAGTCCATACAGGCGAAGCAAGCTCTTCACCCCACTTGCTACAACCGACCATTGCCCCATGCTACGACTGGTCCACACCTGCCCCACACGCCTATCCATAACCCCCTCAAACGCCATCCCTCCATGGGACCTGTCCAAATGATGAATGCATTATACCTCTTTATCGCTGTGACGTGTCACAGGTTAACTCTTGTTTTGTAGCCATACACCAGTATACAAATATCGCGCACGCTAGGGACCTGAACAGATTTCCAAAGTATTCATGTCGTCTCCAATTGGGTCCCTCTTTGTTTGCCGTTGATCCCCACCTCAGTTTGTGTCTGGCGGTGCGAGTACATTTCGACCTACCTCCAGCCCCCCCGCGGCCCTTCTGACCTCCGGGGGCCACAACACCAAGCAGATCGACGAGACCTCAGGGACACAAAGTATAGCAGGCGTCCTTTAAATATCTTATATCATTTGCCATTATCACGTCCCGTTCAATTGCCCTGTCATACTCACATGCTTCTGGTACTTCGATCTGTCCAGTACTTGATTGCTTAATGCTGTGAAGGTAAGTCTATTGCAACTATCCTGGTGCCTGCTCATCTTCCCGCCCGCATTCGATGCCGTCAACAAACCCTCCCATCCCTGCCACGTTTCCGCTGAGTTCGTCCGCACCTCTGTTAATGTGATGATACTTCCGCCTCCGCGCTCGTTGGCATACCCCCACACACTCTTGTAGGGGAAAACCTAATTACCTCAGACCTGGGTTTCAACGGCAAGTCTTTCCCCTACCACTCTGTCCTGTTAGTGGGCATTTTGTTCCCGAAGGACCCTGTTCCCCATGCCGTAGCTGTGTTTTTACTTCAGTACGCAATGCTTTACACCTACTTCGAGCAAGCCTTGAACTCTTAACCCCAGTCGCGCAATATTTTTATAAAAACCTTTGTACAATTACACAACCCCCCATCCAAATTGACCTTCCTAAGTTTGTAATAACCACCCCGGGATACCACACTGCACTGAAAACCCATCCCTGAACGCCCTTCTGCTCACATCTTCACCGGCAATGAATTTTCCCCTTATTAGTCCCCATGTTGTAATTAAACAGAGTTCCAAAGTTTTTCTTCTCAAAACTCGAAACACAACTCTAATACGCCTTCTTCTTCTACGGGGAATGTCTTAATTTAATCCCCAAATTGCCACTCCATATTTTTTTTTTTAAATCTGAAGGTAACTCTCTACCTGTAGGTTTTGGAACTTGTGTGCCTCCATTCGCTTTTTCTCTCTTGCACGTCAAAATCACTGTCACCGTTTTTGGCTTCATATCCCCTCTAAACCCTTTTCCCGTCCCCATGTACCCATGCTTTAAATGGTATGTTTTTTAAGTGTTTTTGTTTATAATACCTGTGCCTTCCAACTACCTCTTTCTAGCATCTTTATTTCCCATACACCCCACCCACCCCTCCCAATTCTATTAGTTTCCTGTTCAAATCTTTCCCCTCCTCACCTTGAACCATTTGTCCTCTTGCGTTTGCTGATTCTTCTATTACTGGGTAAAGACCTCCAGGCTTTGAGACCTGCTATCTTTTTTCCCCATGATTTTTTTATCCCACCATCAATAAGATCTGGCGCCGTCATCCCCTCCCTGCGCTCCAGGGCACTCTGTTTGTTCATGTGTCCACCTTGTCAGGAGTCAAGCTTTCCTTATTTGGCTTTAACATGGTTGGAGGCCTATCTTTTGTGAACCCCCTGGACATGTTTTTACATCTTTTTGTAACCTTGTCTAATGGTAAATGACCCTGACATTTGGTTTCATTTTCCCTCACCTGTCTATCCCGTTGACTCTTCGAGAATCCAAATTTGGTTGCTAGATACCAGAGGTGATAATATTTGCGATCATGATATTGTTTACATGAAGCCACGGAAGTCGCTCCTCCCATTTAACAGAACACCACATTCAGAGAAGTTTTCTTAAGGACCGTCCAAAAGTGAAGGAATGTCTGGGGGGGGAAGCACTTCTCCTGTGCCTGCATATTACCTGGTGAAATTTTGAAAAAACTAGGTAAGAACCTAGTTAGTTTGCCCTGTACTCAGTCAAGGACCTGCAGATGCGGTTTGTTTCGCATACCAAAAGTATAGAAAACAGAGGTATTGTGAGCAACTCCAGCCCGGGTACAGGGCAGCCCCTCTCTGGAGAAAATGGTTAGGTGGCCATTTTCGGGTCGGGCACACTTCCCTTCAGACTGAAAAATGTGGCAAGGTGGGTGAAGAACTAGAGGGCAAAGAAAAATACCAGTACACATACAAAGACCTCGGGAAGGTTTTTTCTCCATGATATGGCCCCATTTGGCAACATTTGTTTGGCTAGGTAAATGTGTGGATCCCATAGAAGCGATAATATGTTTTGCCAGATTGTTAAACTTGGTTAAACGCACGAAAGTGTGGAGGAAAGGGGGGATGGACAGAGAGAGGGGATATAAGATGATGGGAAATTTGTTGTAATAGTTGGAGGTACTGAATCGGCCAATTTTTAAGAACCCCTTTGCTAACACTGACCAACATTACATGCGCAAACAACAACCAAAACATCCCCCCCCCTGCCTGAGACCCGAAAAAGTCCCCAAATCTAATGTTTTTCCAGTGAAGCTGCCGGTGACCCAGTGAGTTACTCAATCCTAAACAATATGTTGAGTCCCCCCTGAAAGAAGAACCTGACACGAAATGTTTTTGCCCCATTTGCCCTGTTCTTCCAGAGATCTGCCCAGTCCCTGCTTATTTACTCCAGCACCTTGTTTGTTGTTCTTTTGAGTGGCCTGTGAATGCGTGAAACTGGTTCGATTATTCCGAGACAACGGCCTCAGGAGTCTTTGACGGTCCAGTTACTAGATTCTTAACTGGCCCCCACGAGGCCTGAGCTTGATGCCCCCCCTGCCTGCTCTTGATCGCTTCGATCACCTTGCGCTCTGGGTCTGTCCAATGCCTGCCTTGGATCTCCCGGTTTTTGCCCACCCCATCTTAAACTACGCTTGCCCCATTCCCACAACTGACCATTGTGGTGTCCGGCCGACCTCAACTTTTTGCCAGAGTGGGAGGCCCTCATGTAAATCTGGAGGAACAGCACCCTCATTCTTCCACTTGGGTAGCTTTATCTATGGGTGTACTATGGTGTTCTGGAACTTTAGTACCTCTGCATCCGCACTCCTTTTTCTTTAGGTACCTTCCCTTTCTCTACGCCCACCACCTTCCTTTCTTCTCCTTCCATACTTTCCTTTCCCTCCCTTCCTCCTTCCCGCCCCCATCATTCTCTGGCACCCCCTTCTCTTCTTCTTCTCCTATCCCCCGTTCTCCTTCCTTCCTTCCCACCCTGCCAACTTCACACCTGCCCTTCTCCTTTTCCTATTTCCGCCTCTCTCCTCAATAACCCTTCCCCTTCCTCAGTCTTCTCCTCCTTTCTTCCTCCTCCTCCCCCCTTCCCCTGTGCATTTCCACCGCCCTCCACCCACAACACTTTCGAGCAACCCAGGACATTACGAAGGGCTGCAGAATCCAAACACCACACTCTGTCTCCCCTCGCCCTTCCCGTCCCTACGTTCTTCCTCTTGTTCCCCCTCTCGCAACCCTTTTATCCTGCGCATCCCACATTGTCCTTCTCTTCCAACCCTATGGCCCCTTTGCCTTTGGTCTCCTATTTTGCCATGCCTTGTCCTAGAAATTGGTCTTCGACCCGAAACGTCACTCAGTCCCTTTCTTCTCCAGAGACTCTGTGCTGTCCCGCTGCCGTTTACTTCACCATTTTTGGTGGGTAACCTTCGATTTTTACAAAACCATTCATCTTGCAGTCCTTTTCCTACATTCTTTTGCCCTGTCCCCTCCCTCTCTTCCAGCATTTCTCTTTCCCCCATCGCCCTTTACAAATCAAGTCTGAAGAAGGGTCCCGACCTAAAACCCGTCCCACCTTATCCACGTTTTTTCAGAGATGCTGCTTGCCTGAGTTACTCCCAACATGTTTGGTCGTCTTTTTTGGCTTTTTGACCTCAATTGGTTTCCTTTTCCAATTCTTTTTTCAGTGGGGCCTTTATGTACTTGATGATCGCTATCGCCCTGACACATACCAGTAGCGTTACACAGGACAAATCCTACTAAGTCCCAACTCAATCTCAGCTCTTCCTGTCTACAGTTTCCTACTGCGTGTCGGAAGGCATGTTCATTCACTGAGACGAGTTGCAGGAAGATATTTTGAGGATGCTGCCAGGATTTACTCCTGAGCTATAGGGAGAGGTTGGACTTGCTTGGACTATTCCCTTCCATGCAGAGGATGAGGTTGATTTAGAAGTGGATAAATCATGAGGGATAATTAGGGAAAAAGCTAACAAGACTTTTCCCAGTGTAGGTGATCCTCCAAACCAGAGTGACATGGGTTAAGCGATGAGGCGGGGAAGATTTAAATGAACCGGAGGGGTCGGAAGTGGGTTGAGTATCTTCAATGATAACTTTGGGATTTCACATGTACTTACATACAGTGAATTCTTCTTTTTCATTCGAACCCGTCAGAATCATACAATCTAGTCACCACATTTCTGGCGCCAATACAAGTTACAGAATGCTATGGAACTCGGAGTAGGCTTGAGCCAGATTCTATAACGCAAAGTAAGATCACCGGCAGTGACATGGATGGAGTTTTAGAGAGCTGAGGCCCCAACCAACAGTTTTTCAGTATACCTTAAATGGCAGAGTTGTAGTATGTTAGCCCAGTCCATAACCAGACCAGAACCCCACCACATATACTCCACATACACTTCACGCTGCCACCGAAGCAAAGCAGCCAACATAGATCAGCTTGTCCAGCCGCTCAAGTCCAGTCCAACGAGTTTTATTTGGTCACATCACATACAATGTACATGAATGAAGTCAATGCTTAGCGATTCATTCCTGCTTCCTGTCTCTGGCAGAAATATTCAGATGACATTTAAACGCGCTTCACATACTCCGGAAATCTTCTTGCAAGTTTGTTATGGGCCTTCCCACTTTCACTCCTCTTCAAAGCCTTTTATTTAACTCGTTGGACATTTTTCAACACCCGAAAAAAAAACCTAAACTACTGTGCCCACGGATACGAGTACCTACGACTAGCAGATCATGGCCTGCTCTGACCCATATCTCGACCCTCAGTGATCCAGTCGCGCGAGTATGAGTCCAGGTAAACCCTCGGCCTAGTTCGTGAACAGTGGACAGGCCCGCTTATCAATGGCTTCCAATGGTCTTTCATAGCTAGGGTATCGCCAATTCACCCTCCACTCCATTGTCGACCTTTGACTTTGTCTATGGAAACTGGCCTGGTTCGATCCATGCTTCGGAGTTCAGCCTACCCCACATATGCGTCAGTGAGAGTTGCTCCATTCATCCCTTGAGACCCCGGTTTGATCTTGTATCTGTACAGAGGGTGCTCTGTCAGGTGTTTTACGTTTCTCGCTTTGACACTGTGGTTTTTTCTCCGGGTGTTTCCGTCTTCCTCCCACATTCCCGACCTGCCAGGTGTAGGTTATTGGTAACTCTGTAAATTGTCCCTAGTGTCGGATAGACCTATTCCACAGGTTATTGCTGTCAGGACGTGGACTGGGCTGAAGTGTCTGTTTCCAACTATGTATCTCAAACAAATTATGGACATTATATCTCCTCATCTGTACCTTCCCCTTATGCTCTAACCACAGTATACTTGAGTTTTAACTTGATATATTTATATGTTCTCGTATTTTCCTGATTTGAAGATAATAAAACTTCACTGTACCTCATGTCAGGGGAGTCAAGACCAAAGCCTATATCGGCTTTGAAAACTAATGGTGAAATTCCCTGCTGCATGGATGGTGCTCACATGCTCTGGGTGGTGCCAGGGGTGGCATTTCCTCCCTTTTAAATTCTTTAAACAGGTTGTTTGTTTGCATTTTTGCATAGTTGGGTTTGAAGTGAATCCCTTGGGGTGTGATTTGATCTTTGCTTTAGTGTTTTTCAATTCTATTTTGGCATACGTATTGCAGGATCTACACAGTGCTCACACGTGCCCTTGAAGTTTGCAATAGAACTCATACACGGCTCAGCACAGAACTGCCCGTCGCGCCCAGGTGTCCATGCCAGCACACAGACAGATCTTTAAACCTGACTTCCATCCAACACCCTTGCCGGGGTGACACGTGGTGCAGCTTAGAGTATGCTGCCATTACGCACCAGCGGCACGGGGCCTTGATCCTGAACTAGAGAGTGCTGTACGGATTTTAATGTTCTCATGCGCCACATGGATATTTGTTTTGTCTGCCAGTTTTATCCCCACACTTCCAGACCTCCTAGAGCGACCAGGCCACAGGGCTTTAGTCAAGCCCTGATGGCACAGCAGTACCACCTAGAAGAACGCCGTTTTGAGTTACGAACCGCTCATGTTGGAGGAGTATTGGTAGCGTTTGAACAAGGAAGTGCTGGCGGCAATGAAATGACTCATGTTTCTCACTGCTTCAATCATTGCTGATAGCTTCTTTTTGACTGGTGGTAGTGCATTCACTACCTTTGTAGAGTAGGAGACATGAAAGCCACCTGTTTGTCCTCCTTGAATTTAATGTTGCTGATACTGCTAATCACAGGCCATCTACATTCAACCACCTAACGGAGATCCTCATCGAATGAGCTATACTGTCCCGTAGGATTCAATTGTTTTCTCAAGAACGTAAGGCCCAATTGCTGTAGATCAAGGGGGACCAGATTTTGGCTCTATCAAGATTATTTTAGTCAGAAGAAATGATTGGGTGGGGGTGTCACGACGTTTAATCATCATCATGCAAACATACCACGAGCCCTTCGAAGAGAGTTTAATCTGTAGGAACCGTATCCTTGGATGTCCGGAGTCGTTCTGTATCAGGACTTGTTATATCATTTCCAACCCACATACCAAGAATATTAAGTGATCGCACTACTGTGTCCTATTGACTTATGCCTCATTTATTTTGTATTTTTCGTGAATAGTACAACATCTAAAAACCGTTGGTCCTTTTTCGTCATTGTTCCTCTTGGCTTTTCTGCATAGTTATATTATCAGATAAGGAAAGTATCTTTAAGTTTTCCTGTTCAAAGTTTGATCCTCTCTCTCTGACAAACATCCCCATCATATGAGTTACCCCAACAGGACTCTGGCAGTAGTGTATAATTTCACTTTGCTTCACACGCGTTTATTTCTTCTGCTGATTCTTTCAAGGAGTGGTAGTAAGCACTTTTTAGTCAAATAGAGAGATATCCTTCCTTAGCTAATGTCTTGATACTCGTTCTATAGGAGGTAATGGATATCATCAAGCGCCCGTGCACTATTTACATAGTTGGAGAGTAATCAATGCAGAGTCTCTTTCTTGTCTCTCCGTGGTCCTTACCAGACAACGTTGTGCCCTCCACGGGGAAGAGCTGGTTCTATGATCCCTTCTCGAAAAGATAGTTACTTCTGTTTGATAGTTTTTCTTGTCACCTTTACTAAAGTCTTGATTTTGTAGCATTGTCATTGCACTTAAGTCCTTATGACTACTGAAGACATTCACAGCTTCAGCAGAAAAAAACACACAATAACTTGCTTTGACAATATAGATCAGGAATCGTTTGCTTCCTATACATTGTTTGAGTGATCATGTGCTGTTTCTGAAAATCCTGACCGTATAACTTTCTCTACACAAATTTTTTCAACTACCATCGAACCATATACGTCCATAAGAGACAGATCTTATTAATGTCCGGATTTGTCTGTGCATGGGTCGTCACCCTACATCACAGCAGTTATTTACGTGAGACAAGCCGTGGCTGCCAGGCCTTGCCACCAGTAGGATCAGTGGGATCCATCTAACGGTGTGTTTCAATATTTTTCTCCATCGCGATGTCACCCTGTCTTAACTCTTGAGATTGAGGTTGCTTAAATTGATTGTGAGTCAAATTAACATTTAACCCTACTGGTAAGTTATTCCACTTATTAATCTTAAGCACCTCATTTCACTGTAATACATCATTCAAACGGCTCTGGAAAATATCGCTGATTCCACAGGCCCCTCGCTGGCGCCGGACCCCCCCCATGCACACACTTCTGGTAAAGGCCTCCCTATCTCTCTGTTTGTCCTGCTGAGTTACTCCACATTTTGTTCGATCTCGTTTGTATGTTTTAATATGGGTTTTGGTAAGTTGTAACAATAGTGCCCCAGTTGTTAGCATTGTTGTGTATGGGGGTGAATCGTTTGTCGTTGTTGACTCGTTGGGCCGATTGTTCCATGCTGTAGTCTCTAAAAAGTATACACGCACACAACAGGTATTTAAACAAACACCTTGTTGCTGTTCGCTTGACTGGGATAATATCAATTTTGGGCAGTTTTATATTGCTCGATAGTAACAGCTTATTCATTCTGGCCCTCTCTTTCTATCGAAGACAATGTAGTCATCTTTTAATTTCTCCGTTTTCAGAGGTCTCATTAAATTTCTTGTTCTGCTATCATGTATGCTTATCATTCCGTTCCTTTTGACATCACGGGTGTCACTTTCAATGTATCTGAGATAGACTAGACTAACAGTTTGGGAGATACTCGCCCTCGTACTGGGATGTGCAGTTAGATCACCCAAAGGTACCGCACCAGCCACTCCATTTTTACTCTCCTGGATGACCTTGTTCATGATAATGCAGGCACAGGAATGGCCCTTCAGCCACAAGATGTCGAAGAGGTGCTTTACAGATTTAGCATCATATTTATCTTTTAATCTTCACTAGAGTCCGGATTGACACCCCGAAACTGGAAAATTGCGATGTTCGACGATGGGGATGTCAAATGAGGGGAACTTATTAGGCCCTATTCAACTTTAAAACAATAATATTAAAGGTTTAGCCTTGACTTCGGTGGTTAGTTTAGATTTTATGTCCTTCTAACCGGAGGGGGTTCCAAGATACTTAAAACCCTATGGTTCATGTTATAGGGAGCAAATTAGGCCAATAATCATACTCCTGGTCTCTCTTTCCCTCCATCAACCTCTTCTCCTGCCCCCGTCTCCCATAAACCTGACCCCCTTTCTTATCACTATCTGCAATCATTCGTCTTAAAATCCCCATTGGTTGGCCTCCACAGTTCCTGTGACATGATTCCACAGATTCACGTCCATGTGGTAAAGTCGCTGGTTTTGTGAGGGAAGATTTGTCGCCTGACAGTTCTTAGAATTCTTTGAGAAAGTAATGGAGTGATAGACCAAAGGAGTGATGTTGTGAGTGTGGTTTACTGATTTTCTCAAAAGGCCTTTAATAAAGTGCTGCAGCTGGAGGCGGCTAAGCAGATGCAGCCATAGGTGTGAAAGGAATTCTTCATCCCGGAATGGCAGGTAGATGGAATCTTGTCACAGACATCTTTGAAGCAGTCTTGGTATTTGTTAAATTGATATTTTTAGGATGACTGCGAGATGCTGGTTTACCAACCGAGAAGAGCACAAAATACTGAGGAACTCATGCGACAGGCGGCATCTCTGAAGAAGGAATTGTTAGCGGAGAACCCTTATTCAACGGACAAAGTGGAGATTGCCAGTTTCTTTTGATTATACGAGCGTCAAAGGTTCAGGGAAAGGCAGGAGAACTGGGGTTGTGAGCGAAAATGATCAGACATATTGATGTCGAGTAACGTGAATGGAGCTGAATGGCCAATTCTGCTTCTATCGCTTATTATTTATTATCTCGTGCTGAACATTATGCCGATCAACTCTTCTGGTACCAGGCCTATGCCTGCCATTCCTGCACATCCATTATCTTCGTCCCTTTACAATGGTGAACAAGCATAGTCTCAGCGACTGTTTCGCATGACACTTGCCTTGGTCCACCAAGGCCCCCCCACCCGTATCCTGCCACCTTAGTCTCGCCCTTTTATATTAGCCTTTGTCCCCCCTAGCTGCCAATCGACCCCTCCTCTATCTGTATTCAGCCTATCACTTGCCACTGTCCTGGCCCCAGCCTTCACCACCCTCTGTCGAAGAAGGTCCCAACTGAATTGGCCCCTCCCATGTTCTCCCAGATGCACAGGGGTTCTGGGAGAAGGCAGGAGAATGGTGTTAGCCTTATTGAATGGGCAGTAGACTTGACTGGACCGACTGCCAATCTGCTCTATAATTTATGCTGCATGTTCCTTTGTGTTCTAGCTGCTCCCATCATCTGCAGGTCCTGTTCCTCCCTTTCTTCATCCTCTTAATGTTTGCCACACTAAGCGTTAACCATACATTCGGCATTATCCCCCCTTTCGGCCCATAGTCCCTCAATCTCTCCACTCCCTCTCCTGGCCAGTGCCGCCCGTGGTGCAGCAGTAGAGTTGCTCCTTGCCCTGCCATTGCCCACCCGACAGACTACACGGTGCGTCGGAATAGGTAGATCAGGTATTGCACAGTCTTCTTTTTTCAGATTTGGGGATTGAGACCAGAGGACAGTCATTTAAGGTGAGGGGGAGAGGATTTAATGGGAACCTAGAGGGGTACTTTTTTGACCAAAGTGTGTATCGGGTATATGGATGATTTGCCAGAAGGAGCTGGTATGCACACTATGACTTTGGTGAGCCGTACCTGCGTGAATCTTCAACTTTGTTTCATGTGCTTGTTCCTGGCTTCCTTTCAACTTAACGTCGCTAACATCCTGATAGCCAAATCACCCCATACTTGACTACCTAAACTCTACTCATCCGTTCCTCAGAGTACAAAGGAATCCTTGGGACTCTTCTCCCCAGCACGTCCTTTGCCATCGTTGATTCTGTTTTGTCTATCCCTGCTAAACACGTGTAGGAAGAACCATATGCTGGTTTAAACAAAGATCGACACAAAAACCTGGAGTATGTCATAGTGAGGCCCAACGCAAAATTGGAAGGACCGACCACTTCATATCCGTCGATTGGCCCTTGCTACCATGTTATTAATATTGTTTCTCTAATTAAGTCCCCCTTGCATCCTCTCCTCCCTTTCGTCCCTCGCCTATTGTTTGGACTAGTTTCACTAGTCTCCTGTTCAGTTTCGCATGCTGTATAACTTGTTCACGACCTAGTCCAAGAGCCACGTACTATTATGAGCCTACCTTATCCTTGCTCCTATGTCCCTTTGTTTGCATAATTTCATTTCATTTGTTCTATATCCTCCTTATCCCCACTATCAGCTCTCCTTTCCCTCCCTTTCCCCTGCTCAGTCCTGAGAAGGGTTTGAACTAATGTCACCTTGTGTCCTTTTCTTCAGAGATGCTGCCCTGAGCCCACTGAGTAGCTCAATTTTTTTGTGTCTATCTCCTCTACCCGGCCCTCTAGTTTGTGCGGACATATGTCCGTTTGTTATTATTTTTAAAGACTGCAGCATGGATACTGCTCCTTCGGCCTACCAAAACCCCACCGCATCGTTCCCCAGTTCACACTTGTTTACTATGTTGCCCATTGTTCATTCTCCACTACCTACTAGTGACAACTTTTGCAAAGGTCAGTTAACTACAACCCACACAGTAGCGGTTCTAACAGTATAGTTGCATGCCTATAGCACCATAGAGTCCGTGTTCGTCCTGTACTTGGTGCTTCTGTACTGATTTTGGTAACGTTCTCTTCTCCACTTGTTGCCTGGTGGTCTCCAGACGTTCCAGTTTCTTCCCCCAATCCAAAAGAGTACAGTTTTGGAGTTAATTAGGCTTATGGTACAAAATATGGGAATTGTCCCAGTGTGGTGGGATGCGTTAGTGTTTCGGAGGTGAATTGCCTTGTGCCGTTAGTGTCCACCTGCAGCTCTCGTCGAAATAAAGGTATGTGGGTTTGTGGAAGCTTATGTTTCCATGACCCTTCTTAAGCACCTCAACTTTCTTCACTCTCTGTCCATTTTTTCTAGTTTAGAGCACAGCACACTGGAAACCAATTGTGCACTTGTCGGCCTTTACCCATCAAGATCCACGTCAGACAGGACTTAAATTTGCACTGTGTCACACACGGCCCCCTTGTAATTCCAATTCCCTGTCCTTATGCCTCACAATCCATTAGTTCAATTCCACCCCCCCTCCTAAACAATGTAGCCATAAAGCATGTACGCTTCTCACTCTCCACCGCTTACCGAGCCCTACTGAATTCTTAAAAAACCACAATGCACGTGTCCGGAATGCTGTCGAGCCCTTGGTTATCTTCGGTTCCTTACTGCAACCCAGTTAGGAAATTTTCCTCCAACTTATTGGCCCATCAAGGAGATTATCGTTCATTTGACACTATTAAGCTTCCACTATACTTTGACCCTCACTGCGCTCCTTTTATATTCTGCCGTCAACCCCGGATGGATCCGGATCTCGGACCCATTGTGAGGTCTTGGTTATCCATTTTTTGCTACCGGGCGGAACTTAATTGAGAGTACTTCAACTTCAGCCCACTTATTTATGTCTCAGTAAACGGATTCTTCCAGTAGTATTTGTTCCTATTACTTCTTGACATTATTAAGGTGCTATTTTTTTTTTTTACTTTTTTTCTCTATTTCTTGTTACACCTTTGATTGTTACAACTTGCTCGGTACTCAGGTCTCTCATAGTGCACCCTCTGTGCATAGTATTGCATTTATTATTTTATACATGAAACTCCATCTACGGTCAAATACAAATGCAGCGTAGTAACTTTCTCCTATTAGGCATAGTACACTGTCCTGCTGACATATCTAGCATTGTACACTAAATCCCTTTTTAAATAGTTCATTTTGTGTCCTTGTACCGGTCTCCTTTCAGGTTTCTTTTTCATTCGGTCATTAGGCAAGATTCCTTACCTTCACTAACACACAGGTCCCTTCTTCTGTTTTACCCTTTCTGGAAACTCTAAATGCTCCCCCCCCCCGTGAGACCTTAGTCTGACACCATTCCCTTAACCTAGATATCGTTCACACTTGGGAAACCCCCATGTAACCCGTACATGGATCTGGAGACCTCTTTGCCGCCCACCCCCAAACCAAGGTTTCAGTCGCGGGAACACGTCCGGCAGGCTTTTTTGCCACTGGATTTCCCTGTGCTATTGACGAGTACGTGGAATCCAGGTAGCGGATGCATGCTATTTTTCCTACTTACTCTATCCCCATCTAATCTCCCGGGACAATTTACCGCACCCGGATTATTCTATTTTGACTGTCTTTACACACTTTAGGGCTGCCCCTACACAGTGATTCTCTCTTCTTACCTTTTCTGGCCTTCCTCCTTTCATTCTTTACTAAGCGGTGCTAGAGGGGTTACCTTTTCGTTATCCCTCCTCCCGTATCTTTATCCTTGTTTCTTATAGACACGCGCCCCTCTGATGCACCCTCCATACCACCTATGTCCATTCTCCTTTATGCAAGACTTTTTTCATTATGACTCTTTTCTACCTGCTTTAACAATCTACAAGTCCCCCCCAACGCTAGCCTCTCACACACGTACCGTCATTTCTTTCAACATTCCTCACATTCCCTTTCTCAAATTCTCCCCACCCAACCTTTCCTCCCCCACCTGTTTTTCCATTCCCTCTCTCGCAAAGCTGTTTCACTTCTCCCTTCTTCAAACCAGTCGTATCGCCCTCGAGTTTTTTACTTGAAATAGAGCAACCCCACCCGCCCTCCCCACTTCAACACACTTGTTTTTTCCCAGGAGTTTATGGGAATAATTCGCTGCGCATCAGGCCTCTAATCGACCTGCATTTCGTTTGCCATAAGTTAACCTCTTACCTTCACAACTCTACACTTCCGGACGCCAGCCCCGTCCACACTTTTCCCTTTCCTGGCTTGCCCGTCACTTTTCCATGTAAGAAAAGTTCTTCCCCTGCAGTTTCGTTGTTTATAAGACTCCTTTCCTCCTCTCAAATTAGGCTATCTCCGCCTTCAGTCTTTTTCATCCTTTTCTTCTCCTTCCTCCTTCTTCTCTTTCTCCCCTAACCTTCCTCTTCCTCCCCTCCTTTCCCCCTATTCCACCCCTCTTTTCCTCCTTTATTTATCTCTACACAGTCTCACCCTTTTTTTCCCCCATCCTTTTCATCCCTCCTTTTTCCCACACTCTATGTCATCGAATACCTTCCCATCCCTTCCGAATTCACTCCTCCCCGCACTTTGATTCCTACTTCTTCCTTTTTTTTTTGTAACGCTCATTAGTTCAAACTAATTTGTTTCTTCCATGTTACACTTTCGCCATCGAGCACGCCCAGCTTCCTTCCCACAACCAATTCTTCCTCCGTTCTCCTCTTACTCTTTTTACTTTTTTCCTCTTCCTTTTTCTTTCTTCTCCTTCCCTATTTTCCCACTTCTCTCCCCCATTCTTCACAAACTTCTCTCCTTACTCTCCTGCCCTTTTCCCCCCTCTCTCACCCCCCTTTTCTTTCTCAATCTTCTCCTCTTTCACTCTTCTTTCCCCCCCCTTCCTTCCACCTCCTCTAGTATCCTCCTCTCTCCTTGTCCCAATCCCCCCTTCTTTTCGACCCAAGTTTCTGCCTTTCTCCCTAATCTCCTAAGAACCCTTTCTTTTCCACCTTTCCTTTTTCTCTTCTTTTTTCTTACCCCCTTCCTAGATTCCTACCTTCACCTTTCTTCTCTTCCATTACTTTTTCCTTTCTCTCTTCCCCACTCCCTTCTTTCTCTTCTTCTCCCCTTATCCCGTCCTTTTCTTCCTCCTTCCCTCCTTCTGATCATTCTTTTCCGTTCCTTTTTCCTCCCCTGTTTTTGCCCACTATGCATCCCCCTTCCGCTATCCCTTTGGACTTTGTTCCCTTTTCTTCCTGTTTCTCTTCTTCCACTTTTCCTTCCCCCCCCCAATTTCCTCCTTTTCTTTCTCTCCCCCTCCTTTTAGCCCAGACTCCCCCCATTTCCTCCTTTCCCTGTTTTCTTCGCTTCCTCCTTTACTTCCTTTTTCACTTTCATTACCCTTTCTCTTTTTTCCCTCCCATCTCCTCCCCTACTTCCTCCCTTCCCCTCCTTCTCCTTTCCTCTCCCCTTTCTTCCTCCTCCTTTTCTCTCCCTCCCTTCTACCTGCCAAACCACCCCTACTCTTTCTCCCCCTTCCCTTCTCTCCCCCTTCCCTCTTACTTCCTTCCTTTTCCCCTTTCCTCCGTTCCCTTCTTTTCCCCTTTTTCCTCTCCGCCCCCACTCGCCCTTCTCACCTCCCTCACCACCCTCTCCCTCTTCCTCATTACTCTACTTCTTTCTTTTCCATTGTCCCCCCTTCTCTGTTCCTGCTTTCTTAACACTTCCCTTTTTTTCCTTCAAGAGCTTTTCCCCCCCTTCTCTCTTTCTTTTTTTTCCCCCCTTCATCCTCCTGTCCCTTAGGCCCCCCTCTGTTTCCTTCCTTTCTCTTTCCCCTTCTCCCCCCTCCCCCTGTTTTCCCACTTGCCTTTTCATTTACTTATCCTTCCCTGCTACCTCCCCTTTCCTTCCCCCCTCCCTCTTTTTTTCTTCTTCCCTAACCTTCTTCCTCGTACTTTTGTTCCTCTCTCCAACCCTCTTTCCTTTCCCCTTCGCTTTCCCTCTCCGCCCTAACGCCTCTCTCCCCTTCCCACTCCTTACCTTCCCCATTTTAGCTTCACCTTTCCCTCCCCTCCTTACCTCCTCCGCCCCTTACTCGGGATATTCCTCCTTCAAGCCTTTTCATCCCCTCCACCCTCGTCCTCATTTATTCCCTCCCCCCCCTCCTCCCCACCGGGCCTCCCCCTCCTTTCCCCTCCCTCTCCCTTCCACCCCCGGGCCCCCCTTCCCCTACCCTTTCTTTTCCCCGCTCCCCTTTTTCCCCCCACCCCCCCCTCGAACCGTTTCCCAAGCCTCCTTCAGAACCAACCCCTCCCATTATTTGAACTTCGGCCCCCCCTTCCCGGGCTCCCCTCCCCCCCTCATCCGCTACCATCCTCCCCTTCCCACATTTTTCCCCCGCTGCCCATCCTCCCCTTCTTTTTCCTCGTCCTACCCTTTCTTCGCATCCCACCCTCTCTTCCTACCCAAAGGACCTCCTTGGGCACCCCGAAAGTCGGTTTTTCGTTTTTGAAAGCTCCTTCCCCTTTCTCCTCCAGCCCCCTCCAGTCCTTTCTCTCCTTCCCCCCCCCTCTCCCTCAACCTTCCCCTTTCCCCCCCCCTTCCCCCCCTCCTCTTCCTCCTTCTCCCTTCCTCTTCCCTCTCCCCTTTCCTCTTTCTCTCCTTCCTCCTTCCCTCCCTTCTCCCCCCTCCTCCCCTCTCCTTTCCCCCTCCCTTTCCTTCCTTCTCCCCCCTCTCTTTTCCCTCTCCTTCCCTTCCCCTCCTCCCCCTCTCCTTCCTCTCCTTTTTCTCTCTTCCCCCCTTCCCCCTTTCTTCTCCCTCCCTCTCCCTCCTCCCCTTTTTCCCTTCTTCCCCCTCCTTCCTTTTCCCCCCCTCTCTCCCCCCTCCCCTTTTCTTCCCCCATTTCCTTTCTTCCCTTTCCACCCACCTCCTTCTCTCCTTTCCTCTCCCCCTTTCTTTCCCCTCAACTTTTTTCTTCCATCTTTCCCCTTTTCCTCTCCTCTTCCTCCCTCTCTTCTCTTTCTCCTTCCCTTCCCCCTCTTCCTCCTCTCCTTTCTCCCCCTCTCCCCCCTCTCTCTTCCCTTTTCTTTCCAACACCCCCTCCTTTCAAAATCTCCCCCCCCCTCTCCCTTCCATCTCCTCTCTCTTTCCTCCCTCCTCTCTTCTCCTCCTTCTTCCTTCCCTTCCTTCTTCACCCCCCTCCCTCCTTCCTCTCCCTTTCCCTTTTCCTTTCCTCTCTTACTCCCCTCCTTTCCCTTTCCTTTTCTTTCCTTATCCCCTTCCCCCTTTTCTCCCCCTTCTCTCTCCCTTCTCTCTTTTCCCTTTTTCTCTCCTTCCCTCCTCCTTCTTTCCCTCTCTCTTCCTCCTCTACCCTTCCTTTTCCCTTCTCTTCCATTCTCTCCCCCCCCCTCTCTCCATTCTTCCTGCATTCCCTTCCTTCTCCCCCCTTCTTCTTCCCCCCCCCTTCCCCTCTCCTCCCCCCTTTCCCTCCTCCTTTCCTTTACCCTCTTCTCCCTTCCTTTTTTCTTCTTTCTCCCCTTTTCTCCCTTCCTTCCCCTTTCTTTTCCCTTTTTCCCCTCCTTCTTCCTCCTTCCCTCCTCCCCTTCCTCCTGCCTCCCTTCCCCTCTTCCCCCCTCCTCCCCCTCTTCTTCCCTTCCCTTTCACTTACCTTCCCTCCGTTCTTTCTTTTCTCCTCACCTTCTTCCTCCATTCTTTCCTTCTTTTTCCCCCTCTTCTCCCCCCTTTTTTTTCCTTTTTCCTCTCTTCCCTCCCCTCTTTCCTCCCTCCCCTTTCCACCTCTTCTCCCCCCTCCCTTTTTCCCCTCTCTCTCCCCCACCCCCCTTTTCCTCCCTTTTTCTCCCCCCTCCCTCTTACTTTCCCTCCCCCTCTTTTCCCCATTCCTCTTCCCCCCTCCCCTTTCTTTATTTCTTTCCCCTTTCCTCTCCCTTTCTCCCTTTTCCTTGATTTTTCCTGACTCCCTCCTCTCCTTCTCTTTTCCTCCCTCTCCTTCCCTAGTTCTCTTTTTTTCTCCCTCCCCCCCTTCCCTTCTTTCCTTCCTCCTCTTCCTTTTCCCTCCCTTCATTCCCCCTTCCATCTTCACTCCCCTTTTCCTCTCCCTCCTCCCCTCTCCTCTTCTCCCCCTCCCTCTAACTCGTCTCCCCTTTCTCTTCCCCCTCTTCCTCCTTCCCTTCTCCTCCTTCTCTTCCTTCCCTTCCTCCTCCCTTCCTCCTTCTTTCCATCTTCCTCATCTTCCCCATTTTCCTTCACCCCTCTCCCTTTCCCCCTTCTTTTTTTCCCTCCTCCTTTCCCCCCCCCTACCTTCTTTCCCCTTTTCCTTTTCCCTTCTCTCCCCTTCTTCCTTTCCCCCTTTCCTCCCCCTCATCTTCTTCCCCTCTCTCCCCCTCTTTTTCCCCTTCTCTCTCCCCTTTCCCTCCCCCCCTTTCCCGAATTCCCTCTCTTCCTCCCCTCGTTCTCGTCCCCCCTCCCCCTTGTCATTGTGTATAAACCTTTGGGCGAGTCATTCTTCAAGAGCAAAATGCTCGCAAGCTAAGATTGCAGAAATCTTCGCACAGAATTGTATTGATTACATTGCCATTGAATGCGTGATGGATATGCCATCATCTCGAGCAGCCCTCTCATTAAGTGGAGCAGGTCAATAAACCAAACCACTGGACATGAATATAATTCAACATTCTACAAAGGTCTGAGCCCCAAAGTTTGTGTTGCGGAATAACAACCCATCGTCTGGAAACTACCTGGGGAGGTGACCGGTTGCTCCCGCCCAAAGTGCTAATGCTTACGTAACTCCCACCAACATACGCATTAGTATCTAATACATAAACTAGTGGCACAAGTTGGACTCAGCTAGTAGAGCTGAATGCCCCCTCAAGCGAATCCAGATGACCCGTGGGTTTCTGAATGATTGAACGAGAGTACATGAATGAATTATGCCATATGTGGAGTTTGCTGATACCCTGCGCTGCCATGCTTGTGACCGATGTGGGTTTCATCCAGGTGCTGTGGTTTCCTCCCACACTCTAAAGAACATGCGGATCGTGCCGTCAGCCTTACAGACTGGTCTGACTGTAAACCTGCCCCCAAGGCACCGTGTACACATTCTACGGTATATTGGGCGATGATGTCCTTACTTTCCACCACTATCTCTGAATACTAAAATACACAGAATGGATCAATACCAATTGAACGTACCTTCATTGAGACACAAGGACACCTCTGCCACACATCGGAATCTTGACCACCACATAAGGAAATCCTGGGAGTACCACAGGTCGTCAGACTGCATCTTGTAGAACCGGGATAGGTGATCCCTTCGGATGCTGCCATTGTCTTTTATTCCAGGTACCCTAATCTGACAAACAACACCCACCTTCAGAACACACATACCCCTCATTATAACACATCTGCCCTCCGTTGCTTCAGTGCAAGAGCACCTGGACTCATGGTCCCATTGGACCGTTCCCCTCCCATTCTCGTTAGCATCTCATGTCCTCTTCCTCTACATCTCCAATTTTCTTCTTTCTACCCTTTCCCTCAACCATTTTCTCGTGTTTCATCTCCCGTAGAGAGACTTTAACCCATTTGCCGATCATTATCCATCATCATTATGAATGCGTATCCACTATCACCCCGAAGGCTTTGTCAGAACCTCTACTCGGCCCCACCAACCTCCCATACAACCACCTGATGAAGAAGGGTGTAGGACCCGATTCCTTCTCTCCAGAGAGGCGCCACTATCCCGAGAAGTCAATAGCAGTATGTTGTGGCCTACCCTTGGATTTCAATCGAATCTGCAGTTCTTTCCTACGCACAAAGTCAAGACAGAGTGTCAGTCGTCGCTTGCACCCCGAAGGTGCAGTGAAATGAATTTAAACGTGCAGCGCGACAGCACTTAAAAAGACAACGACAATACACAAGATAGAATCTAACCAAACATCCACCACCCCTTCCCGCCTGTGGCCATAGAAGGCAACAAAAAGTACCAGGAAGTAAGGTCAATGCTGTGACCCTTGAGTTACTTCCAGCAGTTTAGGTTTTTCTTATCCACAGCAATGATGATGAACACTGCTGATTGAGACATGGAATTTATTAATTGGAAATTAGGACAATTGTTTGGTTGGATTACTGCCTGATAGAAATGTACTTAAGGAGATGCTTCTTGGATCACAATTTATTCGAATTCAAAGAGATAGATTGTAACAAGAAATTCGGGGACTGGCAAGGAATTGGACCCAGTTAAGGACGGGTTATGTGGTTATTTCATTTGTTATTGTCACGGATGGTACAAAGAATATTGCATTCCAAATCCACCCCAACTCGCCTAAGACACGCCGCAGGTGGTGGGTCTTGGATGATGATTACTCTGAACCAACAGGCCTCGTTTTCTCTGGAGCGTCGGAGTAGGAGTATTAATACTCATCTGCCAATGGGAGGTAGTCCTTTATCAGAATGCTGGCTGGACTTTGCTGGGATTCAAGCTACAGGGAGGTTGGATTAACTTGATATGGTTGCTCTGGAATGTTTGGAGTTGAGGGAGAGACTTGATAGAAGTACATAAAACTGATGAGGCAGTAAAGACAGTGGTAGAATGTCCAGGGTAGCAAATTCCAACACTAGAGGCCTTAACGATAAACACTTTAATCATCCCTGGAGTGGAACTAAGCTGTGGCCGACAAGTCACAAGACCAACAAGGGTCACACAAAAACTTGAAATTCATATTAAATAGAATTTAGAAAAAAAGAAAAAGTACAAGCGATATGCAGGGACCTGGGGCAAAATGGGTAACGGAATTGACGGGGGGCAAGTTTCTTATGCAGCAGAGTGGTGGGGTGAACAAAGGCATTGCCGAGGGTGTTGGGTGGAATTGAGATACACTAGGGCGTTTAAGGCTTTTCGAGGGTATTGGGCACATGAAAATGGCAGGGAATAGGGCAGTATGGATCTGTACAGGCAGAGAAGGACAAGTTTAACTCGGCATCAGTTGTTCCTGTTACTGTTATTTGTTCTGATTTATGGGAATGATCCCAGGAATGATTGGATAACGTATGGATGAGCCTTTGACAGCCACTGGAGGAGTTTAGACGATTTGAGGGGAGACTTCATTGAACCTACTGAATGTGAAAGAGGTGAATGTGGTCAGGATGATTTCCACGATGTGGGAGAAGTCTAGGGACCAGAGGCCATAGCTTCAGATAAAAAGGACAATCGCTTTAGTAAGGACGATGAGAAGAAAACGTTCTTATAGTCAGAGGTGTGGTGAAGCTGTGAAGTTCATTGCCACAGACAAATAGTTGAGGCAATTGGGTATTTTTAAGCCACAGATTGACAGTGGTATTGATTGGTAAGGTGCTCAGGGGTGTATTGGAGAAGGCAGGTACGGGAACGGGTTGATGATCAGCCATGAGGTATGGTGGAGAGTAGACGTGATGGACAGAACCCGCGCCCCCAATTCTGTACAATAGTCACTTGTGAAATTATGTTCTAAAACATAATTCCTGTCGCTGGGATTTTAGCATCATCAATCAAGCACACCTTATTGTCACCCTTGCAAGCACAGTATTGTTACAGTGCAAAATGAAAAACATATTCCATGTAATCGCGGAGTTAGCACATTAAATGTAAACACACTTCACCATTTGGCAGCACCAGGGTTCAGTGTTGGTGGGTTTCAGCAAGCAGAGTAGCCTATGGAACAAGGGAGACTGCAGACGCTGGATCATATAGTTCGAACAAAGTGCTGTAGTAAACACTGGGGTCAGGCCTCATTGTGGAGGCTGGATAGGTGCGTTTGGGTCGAGATCCAGATGACTGAGTCTTTAATTGTAATAGTCCGCCATAGGCTAGTTTCCGTCTGGGGTTTCCCCTTTCCTGTCAGCAGCTGAATGCAGAATGCATCTCCCCTGCCAACCTCTGGGAGAAAGGCAGGAGCCTCTGTACCTGTCTTCCGCGGCACTGTAGTGCAGCGGATAGAACTTGCATGCCTTATAAGCCCAGAGACCGCGGGTTCGATTCTGAACGATTAGGTGCTGTTTGCGTCTGACCAAGACCTGCATGAGTTTTCCTTCCGCAATCTTCCGTTTTTCTCCCCACACTCCAGAAGAACGTACACGTTTGTAGGCATAATTTGCTTGTATAATTATACTCAATGCGCTCTACATTCTCGTCATTTTGGTTGTATTAAGTGCCGGTAACACCAGTTGTTTGAGACAGTAGTCAAATCGTGGGACCTGAACCTATCTACAAGTCCCTGTCCTATCCGGCTCCACCATTCACTTGTGGCGTGTGTTCCAGGCACACACCACTCTAGTGGAAAAAAACAGGTTGTTCCATACCTCTCCTTTTCCTTTACCTTTCTAACTTTAAAGCTATACCCTTCTAGTCTTTTGAACCTTTAAATCATTTGTATAGAAATGGTATAGCCCCCCAGTACAGCGAGGACCAGGCCCTCAGCCCAACCAAATGGCTGTGCAGATCTATTGATGCCGTTAAACAAATACACTCTTGGCTGGTTTGTGATCCATAGCTCTACATTCCCCTTCCTACATGTGCTTAGTTCCAAGCCTATGAGAATAAACTAGAAACCGTCTTTGGACTGTGGTGTATCGATTGATCAATCTGTCCTCGTGCCCGCTTCCCCCATGCCCCACAGATGTGGTGGGTTTATACGTCCTTTGGCCTCTGTACATTTTGCCCCTAGTGCTGATGGCAAAAGTGGTATCAACATAGAATAGGATGAATGGGTGATCGAATGATTGCCGCGGTTTCGCTTGCCGAAGGGCCTGTTTCCATGCTGTACCTTTCAAGTAAAAATATTTCATGGTAGGGGGCTAGGGGATGCGCTGAAGCAAGATTTGCCATTCGTGAAAATAGATAGTGTTGGCTAAGGAAGGGAAGTTCTGCAAAATGGTGCGAGATCAACCTGCAAGGTGGTCACATATGGTAGGAAAGGAAGAAAAGAGCATATGATACACGAGGAGATAGTTTGAGTAGGTCGCAGCAGACCAGAAAACATTGGGGGTCTACGAACATGAAATGAACAGATCAGATTGTCTCCTGCCCAGAGTAGGGAACTAGAGAGAGCCAGAGGACATAGGTTTAAGATTATGGGTTGAAAGATTTAATAGAAACCTGCAGGGATCCCTTTTACTTACCAATGTTATGGGAACAAGACTGCCAGAGGAGGTAGTGGAGGCCGTACATAAGCATGTTTAAGAAACATTTTGGACAGGTAATATTACTAGGAGAGGTTTATTAAGGAGATTGGCCGAAACCCAGAGCATTTGGTGCTTAGTGTAAATGGGAACATTTTGTTCGGCTGTTGGCCAGTTTTGGCTGAAGGGCCTGGTTGACTATCTGTAATGAACTCAATGGCCACAATGCTTTTAGGAACAAACTATGATTATGTCACTCTAAGAAACGATGCAAGAATAAGGGAGTTAGGGTTCCAGCACAGTTTTCTTCTTGATCAACTGGCCCTGTTTCTCTCAACTTTGGTTCAGCGTATCTCGGAGGGGAGGGGGTCTCTTGTTTCTCTTTCCAACGAAGAGAGGGTAGGCGGCTGCCTTTTCTTGGTTGTACCCGAACCTCCCGATCAATCATACCGGCTGCACTCCACCAAAACTTTATCTTCTCCCTTGTCTTTGCGGGATATTGTGGCAGCCACTAACCCGTGAGACACGCGGATCCCGTTGAATTCTCTTTGCTAAGTCTGCGGGTTGTGCTTAAAGCCACAGACCAGGAACCGTAGGTATTCAGTGCTCTCCCAGACATGTTTCGTTTTCGGCGCTTGGCTGAACATTGTGTCTTCAGCAAGACCAAAAGAGGTCACGGAGATGATTGTAGACCGTGTCTCTGACTGCTAAGGGGTGTATATATGAGACAGTGCTGGAGAAAATAAACCAGGGCCGCACAGTAGAACTGCTGCCTCACGGTTTGCCATAGAACCTTCTCTTCTTGTTTACCTGCCTTGGGTAGCTTACACCATGTCTTCCTCGAACAGTAGGAATGGCAAAACCCCCCCCCCCCCTCCCTTCTGCCAGCCTCAGTCCCAGTTCGTCACCTAGTACTGTTTCTTCTATCTATTCGTCCCCCCCCCCCCCCCCCTCAATAATTTCTTCTTTGGCGTCAACAATTCCGCAGCTCTCAAACATTGTCTCACACGTTTGGTGTGTAACCTCTGGACTGAAGCTCCAATGACTCTGGCAGGGTCTACACTACCATCTCAGATGGCCACCAAAGTGCTGGCGTAACTCAGCGGATCAGGCAGCATCCTCTGGAAAAGAAGGAGAGATGACATTTCGGATCTGAACACTTTCTTCAGCCCCTCGATCTCTGTCACCCAATTCTTTGTCTCCAGCAGATCTTGCCTGAACCCGCTGATATTACTCCAGCACATTTGTGTCTATCTTTAGTATAAACCAGCGTCTGCAGTTTCCTTTCTACACGTTCTGCCTCTCACCTGCCAGGCTTCACGTCCTAGCCCTTCCTATCTCCCAGCTTCCCCGTCCCCCTAAAATCCTTCTGAAGAAGGGTCCAGACCTCTGAAAAGGCAACTGCTCCCATAGTACTCCCAGAGATGGTGCCTGCCCTGCGAATGTTCTCCAGCACTTTGTATCACCTTCCTTGTGGTATCCGTCATTATAACATTTGCTTGAATTTTTTGCTAATCTGTCCTGTCTTTAAGGTTAACAGGTGTACTGGTGATCGATTCCACATCTGAACGCCCGAGGTACGTGATCTTTTTCCTGATTTTCCTCTTGGACTTTCAGGAGATTCAATTCACAGATCTCTATGTTTGAGTCCCCTTGTATGTAAATTTGGAAATATAATAATACACGTTTTTAGGTAAGTTGCGGTCTGTTGTGTTATTTTGAGTTGCGCAACATCCTACCTCGCGCTTGACAAATTTAGATTATTGGCTAGGCTGTAGCACAGGGGGAGCTTTTTTTCCCCTATTCTTCCCACTGATCAGTACTGGTCTCTGTATGCTCTCCCTAGTCTGAACATCCCTGTAACATGAACATTCTGCTCTTTGAATCCTGCCTTCCCCTGTTTGAAAACTACAATTACAATTCCTAGTGAGAGAGTAATTTAACAAGCATACCTGATCATCCACAGTACTTGTCTATGGATTGGTGTGGCAGTTAGAACTGCTGCGTCCCGAAAAGCCCAGAGACGACGGGTTCGTCCTGCCTTGAGTGCGGTCTATTCTGGAGTTTGCCGTTCTCCCTGTGACTGTGTGTTTCCTCTGGGTGGCTCCATATTCCTCCCACGGTCCCAAAAATGCAAGTTAAATTTCTTCTGTTTGATTGCCCCCTAGTGTGGTAGGGGTGGATGAGAAGGTTGTGGTAAAATAGTAATAATATGAAATGGGTGATTAGGTGGTCTATATGCGTCACCAAGTTGCCCTGTAGGGCTGGTTTCATTTCGGTATCGTCAAATCAACTGAGCCATTTTTAGGCATTCACATCAAAAGTTCCTGACGTTTTCTGCGGTGGTTGGGTAGTCTATTGTTTTTTGTGAACATGTATTCAGGTGAGTCTGAACCAGAACTCATCCAGGATACATCCTCATCTGACCTCCCTTTTGCTGCAAATCCACTTGTCCATCTGGTGACATTGGCACCGACAGGCACCTTTGCCTTTCCGCCCCGCAATACTTGGCTGATGAGATCTCTCTCGAACGGCAAATGATAGATGGGGGCATAAGCCCTAGTTTGCAAAAAGAGAAAACTAAATAGGATGTTACAGAGTTGGAGCAGCATTCCCCCCCAATTGAAGAAGGTGGTCTATGCATGTGTTAACATATGTACATAAGAAATAGGGCCAGACGACGGCAATTTGGCGCATTGAATCTGCGCGACATTACGATCAGGCTGATCTTTTTTTTTAATTTCTTCCCTCTCAAACCCCTCTCCTGCCTTCTCCCCGTTAACCTTTGATGCCCTACTAATCAAAGAACCCTCATCCTCTCCCCGCGTCAATTTAACCAATTACTTGGCCTCCACCGCCATCTGTGGCAATGACGTTCAGGAAGATGGGGTGCCGAGTTTGATTCAAAAGTTCAAAGTGAAAATATCACTCCACCCAGAGACAATAAAGAAGGTTCTCCAGAGGAGGGTGAAGGTACAGCACAGGCATCACATTTGAAAGCTAATGTGTTGTCCCTGCCATTGTGCAATTTGGTATACAAGCACGGCAGAAAGGTGGTTGCCTCTCCTCCTCGCAGTTTGATGAAAATGTGGAGGAGATTATACCTTTGTGGAGGCATCAGAATCATGGGGTCGAGGAGCAGAATTAGGCCATTACGAACCATAAAGTCATACTCTGCCATTTCATTTCATGGCTGATCTACTCTTTCCATCGCAACCCCTTCTCCGCCTCTTCCCCCATAACCCCTGACACCCTTGATAATCCAGAATCCTTCCTCTCCGACTTTAAAATATCGCTTGACTTTGCCTCCACAGTTTGCCCGTGGCCATGAATTCCCAGATTCACCTCCTCTGACTACAGAAATTTCGCATCATACTCTATGTAAACGTACGTCCTTTTACTCAGGGGCTATGGCCACGGGTCCTAGGACCCTGCTGTACTAGTGGAAAACATCCTTTCTCCATCCCCGCTGTCCAAAGCCCTTTCACTATAAGGTAGGTTATGGAGGTCCAGCAAAAATATATACGTTTTGGGAAATGAATGAAGGGCAGCAGTCTGTTGGGCTGCTTTGTTGTCATTCTGAACATGTCTTGTTTCCCATGATAGTACAGTCCGATCAATAGTTCACTTTATGCTACTCACTTCCCGCTCAACTGTTGTGTCTTGTGCTACATTTGTCTCTTCCCTTAGTGATCTACATCGAGGGCGGTACCAGGTATTTTGCCAACAAGGTATCAAGACAAGCATGAATACTGCAGAATCGAAAATATCCAGAGGTCCATTCAAATTGTGCTTTTGACCTTCTTCTTTTCTCCTTGATCCATTTTTCTCTCATGATGTAGTAGTCGCAACTCGGTTAGGCACCGCAATTGGTCTGAACGGTTCTGTTTACGATTCAACACAAGAGAATCGGTCATGCAATGTCAAACTCTTGAATAGTAGAAGATTCTTCACTAGCAAAGTTTTTAAGGAGGGAATGAATAACTAGTTTAGTTTTTGGGCCGCCTTGAGTAATCATCCCCCCAGCGCGCGCAAATCGTTTTGTTAAAGATGATATGCATTCCCTTTGTAAATTATACTTCTCACGTAATAAATCAAAGCTTTTTTCCAGCTGGAATGGGTCCACCACGTTGAGTCTTGGGTCTTTGTTTGTGTTTGTAACTGTGTCCAAAGGATGTACAGCACAGCAGAGGAACGGCCTGAAGTTAGTCTTGCTTTAAAGTGAATTCTGTATATAGGCTCACGGAACAGTGAGGCGTAGCAGTCAAAGTCAAAGTATCCTTTATTGTCATTCAGACCTTTCGGTCTGAACGAGATTTCGTGCCTGCAGTCATCATAGACCAAATAAACCACACAACCGCACAATTAAACACAAGTTTACATCCACCACAGTGAGGTCACCAGGCACCTCCTCACTGTGATTGAAATGTCCAAGTCCATTTGACCTCTTCCCTCCATATTCTCCCTGGTGCGCTGAGGCGATCCAGGCCTGACCGATGTTTTGGACCCAACAGCCGATGGTGTGTATCCGTCCCGAGGCTGAAAACCAAGCTCCGCGAACGGGCCGGTTTAAAAACTCCGCGCCCTGGGTGGTCGAAGCTGCGCGAACTGCCAGCCCTCTCATTCGCACTCGGACGAAGCATTTGTGGCGGGACTCACGGACCACCAGGTCACCAACCTTTGAGCCTGGCGAGCTCCTGCGATGTCGTCCCACTGGGCCCCCCGCGGCGAGCCTCTGAAGTCGGGTCGCCCACCACCGCCAGAAACTCTGTCCTACAGCCACCCCGAATTCGGGCCCCGTCCACCAGCGCAGGACGCCTGCCACGCTCCGAAGTCTGGCTTCCGCTTTAAACGTCCGAAACGCTTGCCACAGCCCCAAGGCCTACATTAGGCTTCAAGCGCAGACGGGGACACCTTCCCAGAAAAAGTCCAACCCCCCCCGAGGCAGAGACTAAAACTCTGTTCTCCCAACCCCCCGCCCCCCACACTTATCCACAACCTAAGAAACGAAATTTCACCACACAGACCAAAAGATACAACACAGCAAACAACGCCAAAACAAGACATAACAGACGGGACTGCAGGGAGCCGCGAGCTGCAGGCAGGCTGCCGCGCTGGGGAGGCAGGCAGGTGGGGGTGATGGACGCTGGGTCCCGACCCTGAGCGGCGGGTCTAGCGGTTGCCACCAGTAGGTGGGAGTGGGGTTGAGGCGGGAACTAGTCATGCTGCCGGGGAGGGGAAGGGAGGGGGGAAGCGCCTCTATGCAGGGCAGGGAGAGGTTGTGTCTGTAGGAGTTTTGACTATCTCTCCGAAATCCTGTAGGATCCGAGGGTAGGTGTGTCGTAGGGTGTTGCATGTTCTCAGGCACCGGCGGTCTGTGTGCTCCGTTTCCTTCCCCCGCTACAAGCATCTGGGCCGGTGGGTCAGAACTTCCTGGGCTGAAAGGGGCCTGTTTCCGTGCTGTTTCTCTAAAGTACAGTACGTTGAGGCAGGGGTACTACAAATAATATTAAACAACACTTGCCCAGGTACACGGAGTAGTCAAGTTTTTGGAGGGACTATGCGGCAAACACACGGCATTGGGACTAGTGTAGATGGTGCCTTCTTGGCCGACATGATGCAAGGTTGTCCGAAGGGCAGGTTCCGTTCCGATTAATCTTTGACTGGCTGGCTTAATAGCTCTAGGCCAGTGAGCTGGCCAGAAAACCTGGTCCTGTTACGCCGCGAAATACTGGTTGATATCGATAGTCTTGAGCACCACTTTCCTCCACTACCCGTTGAATCTTAACAAACATCTTACAGTGAACACGTGGAGGGTCTCAATCTCCAAACGGACCTTGAATAGAGAATTCCAAAGCTTCACTCTCCTATCGGGTGAAGAAACGTAGTGTATTTGTCCTGAACCCTTGTATTGGGAATTTCAATCCCTGTGGTCCTCTCTCTCTCTTTCCCCATCTCCATCAGGCAGCAGAAAACAGAAAAAGCTTGAAAGACCTCTCACAGATTAAAGCACAGCTTCCTCCTCGCTGTTATCAGGACTCGTCAACAGACCTCGCCGATGTGCTACGACGACATTCCGTTCTTCCAACCTACCTCTTGGCAACCCGAGTAAAGTTCTTTTTCTTCTGAAATTTCTCTCGTAGCTGTACCTCTGTTTTCTGCACTTGCTTTCCTTCTCTTTTTTGCACTGCCTGGTGTGTTTTTTTTCTCTACTGATAGCACACAAAACAAAGCTTTCCACTGGATCTTCATACACCTTGATAATATGTAAAACAATCCGCCCTTTCCGGTGCTGTCTGTGTGGTGTTTGCACGGGCTCTCTGCGGACGCATGGGTTTCCTCCCCCATGGCCAAACGTGCGCAGGTCAGTAGACGTCAATTGGCTGCTGTAATTGGCCACTCGTGAGTAAGTGAGTGGTTAGAAACGTGGTGGACAGTGGATGGGAATGTGGGGAGAATAAATGGTCTGTGGTTTTTTTTGTAGCCCAAAAAAGTGTCTCCCTCCCTAGGCACATCATGCCTTGCAGTTGCTGTTGCGGCTATGGTGATTTTGGTTTGTCCTTTAGACTGTCCCAAGGGCTGACTGCCTAATTTAATTCATACTATTGAGCTTTTAAACGGTTGCAGCAGTTTTTGTTCATACTAACAATACTGAAATTAGAAATAGACTAGCGTTTCATTTTTTAAGAGTTCCCAGTGCAAACTCTCACAAAGAAAATTTTGTGCCAGTACCGTCCACCACCACTTTTCCATCAATCTTGGGTCCAGAGGCTTCTGGATTATTTGTTTTTCGGTCCAAAGAGAGGGGTCCAAAGTGTCTGACTGGCTGCCGAGGAGCCGGGATACTGTCCAGCAAAGTCTGGCTGCAGAAGTTGGCAATTGGGAAACTGACCTGCCGGCTCCGGCTGGGCGGGAATTCCAGAGGGAGCAATTCGATCCACCTGTTTGCTCGACGGATGTTTCCCGATGCGGTCAAGATGTCCGCCTCATCCAGCACTAGATGCCACATTTTCGGGGTGAATTCCGGGTGGCACTTCAAGTGTGCCCTTATTATTTTGTTCTGGATTAAAGGTAGGTGCTGGGAACCCCAGTCTGCCGGGAAATCTCTGGTGCCACCCTGTATTACGAGGAGGCATAGTGTATTAGGCACGGGCCGTTTGATACATGGATTTAGTGGGCTCGAAGGGCCTGATTCCATGATAGGACCTCAAACTACTGAGACAAGTTTCCCTGCAGGTTGATATTGTATCTCAGAGTGGATATTTAATCATTTGCATGTGTTTCAGTAGACCGCAGCAACGGCAGACAGATGCTAAACTTAAAAAAAAAGGCACAAAGTACTGGAGGAAACCTCAACGGGTAGGGCAACCTCTCGTTGGACGACACAGGTCGGTAGGTTACGTTTCGGGTCGGAAACGGCTGCTTCAGATTCTGGAATGCATGAAATGTTCAACCCGCACACTGACCTATTTCTCCTCTCCAGAGATGTTTTTTTGCCCGCTGAATTACTCCACACTTCTTGTTTTAAGCTATGTTTTCAGATTAGGTTGACACCTTTTGGACCTTTTGCAACCATCTGTCTCTGATCTTATCTAAATCGTTCTATGCAGTTGGTTAGCAACTCTCAACCATCCAGTTTAAATGGTTATGATCAATCGAAAAAATTGACCAGAGTGATTAAAATCAAATCATCCTTGTTTTTTCTTTCCCATTGTTTATTTCTAGAGAATATCAGGAAATAAGAGTGATCAGTGTTGTTCTTTTTTCTCTATGTAATTTGAAAGTTTGTCTATGGTAGCACATCCTTCAGTAATTGGGTTCACGGAGGGTTGCATCAATCCATTTGGGTCTCGTGTGAGCAGTGGTAGTGGCAGGCCTATTACTGGCACTGAAATCTGGGGGTGCTTCTTTGTGTTTAGTTTAAGCAAACAAGGGACATTGTCAGATCTTAAGGTGTGTTTCTTTTTGACTGGGTTTTTCTTTATTCAGTGGGGTTTATCATTGAGGTTTAGATCAGTGTTGGTGGAATTGGGGCAACTGTGTGGACATAACAAACTCTGCATGTCCCCTATGATTTTGTTTTTGGGTGGGACGGCAGAAGCTGCGGCATCACGGCGCGGGAGACCCGGGTTCTGCACCTATACTCGGGGCTGCTGTCTTTGCGGATATTTGCACCTTCGCCGTGTGGCAATGGCACATCTCACTGTGGCCATGCACGTGCACATCGGTAAAGTGCGGCTCAAGCGCCGAGACGCCGGGTCGATCCTGACCTCGGATGCTGTCGGCCTGTGTGCAACAGTTTTGTAAATTTCTCCCTGTGGACCCCGCAGTGACTTTTTCTCCAGGTGCTCCAGTTTCCTCCCACACTCAAACAGAGTTTGCAGGTTTGTAGGTTAATTGGCTTCTGTAAAATTACCCTCTAGTGGTGTTGGATGCGAAAGTGGATAATATCTAACTAATGTGAATCGTGTTTGATCGAATTGGTGTCTGGAACTTAGTTGTGCCGAATGTCTTGTTTCCATGGCTCTAACCTAACACCAAGATAGGCACAAAACGCTGGAGTACCCAGCTGGACCAGGCAGCATTTCTGGAGGAAAGAGATGGGTAGGCATTTCGTGTTGAAAAATCCTTCTTCGACGTTTAGGAGATAACGGGGACGAGCATATATACTGTGTCCCCCTGGTCCTTACCTTCCCCCCATCATCCCGTCGCTACACCATACTCCTCCAAATTTCCCGCCACCTCCTCCAACGGGATTCCCACCACGATCCACATGTTCCCTCTTCCACCCCTTCCGACCTTCCGCAGAGACGTTTCCTTCGCAAACTCCCTGGTTACCCATCCTTTCCCACCCAAACCTCCCTCCCAAGGCACCTTCCTTGCAAACATCGGCTAGACAAAACGCCGCGACTGGGTGAATCCTTTCGCGGACCAACCTTCTTCGCGCCCGTGTGAACCAACCAGATCTCCCTGGTTGCGGGACACTTTATTTCCCCTTCCCATTCCTACACAGGACCTTTCTGTCATGAGGCTAATGCACAATGGGGGAAGGACACACTCATAGTTTGCTTTGGGGCAGCTTTACAGCCCAGTGGTAGGAAATTTGCTTCTCTCACTTTAGGTAGCCATGGTAGTCCCTCTCTCTTCTCTCTCCCTCCTGCACCAAGTCACACTAGTTCTCTTATTTCACCCTACAACCAAGAATCTTATAGCAGACTCTGCTAGGATCTTTGCTACAACCGTTTTTACATGGCTTTGTTTCCATTATCATGTGTTACTTTCTTGCATCTCTTGTTGGGAAACATGAATTATGTTAATCCACATTCAGTGTGGTTATGTTACAGAGGAGAGGAGAGGAGTAGGAAGAAGGTTTCTCGACCCGAAATGTCATCCTACCTTCTCTCCAGGAGATGCTTGCCTGTCCCGCCTGAGTTACTACCGCGTTTTGTGTCTCAGCTTTGGTTTAAACCTAATCTGCATTCCCTCTTACACTCGACCTAAAACCGTTATTGGTTTTTGTCCCTATATACCAATGGTTGTAGGTCATTGGTTTCTGTCAATTGTCCTTAGTGTGTGGAATATAACTGTAGAACTTGCAGGGAGGTTGATGGGACTGTGGAGGCAATAATAAATGGTTATATAATTGGTCTGTGCTTGACATATCAGTGCGGAATCAGTTTGTCCGAATGGCCTGATTCCGTGCTATTTTCCCATTATAACCTACTTTTTACACAGTCTTGTAGATAGTTTCCCCCCCTCAGTGTTACAATGAAGCCGATTAGTGAGGACCGTAAACAGATTTGTCCCACTGTTTTCATTTGCAATGTCTTAGGGCGGTGCAGCATTCAGAGTGTGCTGCCCTTTCATCGCCGGAGACCTGGGTTTCGTATCCTGAGTAACGGGGGCCTTGTGTGTGCGGAGTTTGTACTTGCTCCCTCACTGACCCACATATCCAAAGATGTTACATGTTTGTAGGTTAATTGGCTTTGGTAAAAAAAATTTGGAATTGGTCCCTAATGTGTAGGTGTTTGGTGCAGGTACTGTAACACAGCATCTTGAAAGATACTTGGACAAAGTGCCTGAATAGAAAGGTTTATCAGGGATATGGGCCAGAAACACGGGCAAACATGAGGCACTGAGCTATAGGCCACGAGTGGAGCAGCCTAACCCTATTCCGTGGAGCACAGGCGGTTGAGGGATGATCTTATGTAGCGTGGTCGCAATCATGAGAGGAATTGATATAGCTAAATGAACAGATTCTTTGAGCTCAGAGTAGGGGAATCGAGAACCAGAGGATTATGTTTAAGGTGAGGGGGCAAGATTAAACGTTACTTGCAGGGGTACCGTTTTTTACACAAGGGTGTATGGGTGTATATGGAAAAGCTTCTGAGGAGGTAGTTGAGTGCAGGTACTATTTGTCAACATTTTACAGAATCTTTTGTCCCATAGTGATAGTGGGGAAAGAAAGAAATGGTTGTGCATCCAAAGTGGGTTGTGAAACACGGGTGGGTGGTGTTGATTCACCCCACTTGGATTCACCTCACTAAGGTGAGGGGGTACACTGTACGATCAATACCATTAAATTAATGTAGAAAACGAGGAACGCAGAATATGGGTTTTCACAACAAAGACACAAAGTATGGAGTTACTCAGCTGGTCAGGCCGAGCATCACTGGAGAACATTGATTAAAATATCGTTTGGGTTCGCGCCCTTCTTCAGACTGGTTTGCCACCCTAAACGTCACTTTCCATCTCTCCCGAGCTGCTGCTGCGCCCGCTGAGTTACTCCGTTCAATTGTTTCTTTTGTTTAAAACTTAAAATGAATTCTCACAGGTGCTGCCTGCCCTGCGGCGTTGACTCTAGCATTTGTCTCACATTTTTCAACATTAAATGTATGTTCTTCAGAGGATGGCTGCGTGTGGCCAGCTGAGTTACTCCAGCAACTTTGATTTTTTTGCTACTCGTGTTGGAGGATTTATATTGCAGGCACCTATTCTTACTACGTGTTTCTTGCAAACATTCCTCAAATATAACGCCACGCCACATTGGCTTCTTTAGTTCGAGCAGAGAAAGGCATGCAGGACAGATACTCATTTAATGGATAATTTAACACTGTGAGAGAACAACAAAGTAGTGCTGCGGTACGGGGTTGTTACGATGGAACTGACCAGTCAAGCAGAAGTAAATTGCAAAACACAAGGTTTGCCCTTTGTACAAGATCATGACCGGAAATAGATAGGGTTGCTGCACAGATTATTTTACCTGGAGTTGAGGTATCCAGCACCTCGGACATAACAGTAAATTGAGGGGGGAAACATTCTCATGATGAATCTTAGGTGCAACTTTTTATTTACACAAAGGTGGGGACGTGCGTGTATGGAATGAGCTGCCAGAGGAGGTATCTGAGGCCGGTACTATTTCAACGCTTAAGACACCATTTAGACAGGGGACCATGATTAAGACATGTTACCTGTGTGGAGTTTGCATCCTGTGACCAGCGGTGGGTTTTCTCAGTGCTAATCCGGTTCCCCCCACCTACCCACAACGTCTGGGTTTAGAGGTTATTGGCCCTCTGTAGTAATTGCCCTATAGTGTGTAGGATTTGCTGAGCACGTAGATAACATAGAATTTGTTGTGACAAGTGTCATGGTCGCGTTGAATCACACTGCCAAGGCTTCGTTTCATGCAGTATCTTCAGTCAAAAACTTCCCTGATGTTGTACTTGAGGGGCCGTAATACGGGATGCCATCATGAAGCTGAGTAGCCAAAGAATGAGTTCTCCAATGTTGGAGGCATGCACGGTATCATGGACATAGAGGAGTGGTGCATGATATCATGAGGTATGGGATATCATTAGTGGGTATAGCGTCAGGAACCTTGGGTCTACTAAATGGTGCGACACAGGACCGGATTCATGGTGCAGCGTGCCGTGTTCTAGGAAGTCAAATCACGAGCACAGGGTGAGGTACACTGCGTGACTAGTGGTGCTAAGGAGATTGTGACCAACATCCTACAAAAACAAATCCCCCCCCCTTCAACTGTGAAAAGTATGCTGAACATTCATTCAGTGCATTCAGAAAGTTACTTCCCCCCTTCTCACTTTTCCATATCTTTGTTACTTACGGCCTTATTTAAAATGGAGTCATTCGTTTTTTTATCTCAATCCCACACAACCCAGAAATGAGAAGCAAAACAGGTGTTTAGAAATTTTTTTGGCAAAGTATTAAAAATAAATAACTGAATAGCACATTTACATAATCTTCCAACCCTTTGCTATGACACTCAAACTTGAGCTGTTGTACAGCCGTTTCCTATTGATTATCCTTTGCAGATGTTGCTACAACTTGATTCGCAGTTCACCAAGTGGCTAACTTAAATTGATTGGACAGTGATTTTGGAAAGGCAACATACACAACCTGTCTCTGTAAGGTCACACAGTTGACAGTGCATGTCAGAGCCAAAAAACATCCATGAGACCAAGAATTGTCCTGTCACCTCCGAGACCGGATTGATTGTCGAGACCCAGATCTGGGAATGGGTATAAAAACAATTTCTGCAACCTTCAGTCCCTGAGAACTGGCCTCCGTCATCTTAATGGACCGAACTTGGACCACCAGGCTCTCATAGAGCTGTCTGCCTGTCCCAAACGAGCCATCAGTGGGAGAAGGGCCTTGTCATGGAGGTGCACAAAGACCCTATGGTCACCTTCTGATTGGCTCCAGAGTTCCCCTTGAGATGGGACCCTTTCGCGAAGGACAACTAAATATCTGCATGCCTCCACCATCATGCCTTTTGTAGATGGCCATATTGAAGCCCACTTCTCAGTAAAATGCACATGACGCCCGCTTGGAGAGTTTTCCCAAGGCACCTAAAGGATTCTCAGACCATGTAAACAGGATTTCTCTGGTCGGATGAACAGATTTTAACTCCTTGCCTGAATCCACCGTCACTCTGATGAAAGCAGCCGCACCGCGTCTGGCACTGTGAAGCACGTGGTGGCTCATCATGCTGTGGGGATTTTTTTCCAGCGGCAGGAACCTGGAGCACTATCCAGGATAGGGAAATGACGAGAAGTCCGAGAGAGATCCTTGAAGAACCTGCTCCAGAGCATTTTTGACTCAGACATGGAGCGGCAGGTCACCTTCCACAGACATATACCCTAAGCACTACAGCCAAGACAATGCCATGAGATGGCTTCTGCAAATTGGTGAATTTCTTTCGTGCCCCTAAGGCCACCCGGCCTTTGAACCCGATCGAAGCCTCTCTGGAGTGATCTGAATATCTGTGCTCGACGCTCCCCACCACTGACGAGCGTTAGAGATCTGCAGAGAATAATGATAAGGCAATTCCCCAATACATGTGTGCCAAGCTTGTCGAGTCCTCCCAAGACGACTTGAGGCTATAAAATCTCTGCCAAAGGTTCCTCAACAAAGTACTGATAATGGTTGATAATTATATACATTTTATAGTTCATTTATTTCTTTTAATTACTTTGCAAACATTTCTAACAGCCTGTTTTTTGCTTTTATTATGGGTTTATTGTGTGTAGATTGATGATAAAAAAATTATTAATCCATTGTGAATAATGCATGTAACCTACCAAATATTGGAAAAGGAAGTGATCTTAAAATCCTTATGCCCTGTAGTATTAGACTAGTACGAAACTGAGGATGCTGATTATCTACAGTATAGTCTATTATTATTTTATTCATCTTAAGGCTGATTAGTAGGGCGTCAGAGTTTTGGCGAAGGGCAGAGATTGGGGTGTTGTATAGGGAAAGATCGCATTGGCCATGATTGATGGTTGAGTAGTCTTAGGGAATGGGCCAATGGATGAATTCTGCTCCTAGCACTATTAACTCCTACCGACGATAGACACAAGCGCCACTTAGCGGTTCAGACGCTCATCTGCAGAAAAATGATGGGTGACATTTTGTGGGTCGGGACCCTCTTCATTCTTTAATCTCACCATTTCCCGCTGTCTCAGAGCTCCTGAGGAATGAGCTGTTAGCTTGAACAATTTCCTTGCCCACCATGATCGACACCCAGCACAAAGTTTTAATGTGAAGGGGAAATATTTAATCGAAACCTAGCATCATAGGTTCCGGAGAATCCCGGTGGCCCTATCGAGCCTCATCGCCATTCAATCTGATCATGCTGATCAGTACCCCCGTTTCCTGCTTTTTTTCCCCCATCGCCCTTGATTCCTTTGACCCTACAGAGTAAATTAGCTCCTCTTTGAACAGGATCTGATGAGGTAAACATGTCACACAATGGTGTTGGGTGTATGGACACCGCTACCAGAGGAGGTATTTGAGGCAGGTTAACATTGCACGTTTAAGAGACCTCAGACAGGCACATGAATAGGACGGTTTAGATAGTATGGGGCCAATTCAGGCCGATTGGGCTAGTTGTAGATGTGAATGTTGTCTGTGTGGCACGTGGGCGGAAGGAACCTTGTTTTTCATGCCTGTATGACTTTATTATTATTAAGTGTGATGGCTTGCAGAAAGGACAAAGGATTGGGAGGGGAAAGAGGATGCCACCTGCTGGAATCTACGTGCAATAGAACAAACCAATTTGTTTTTCAACTGACTAAGACTGACATTACAATACTCAAGCAAGGGAAGTGATGTAAAGGAACTGCCGAAGTGCTGAGCTTTTACCGAGAGATTGACACAAGGTTGCTGGAAACAGGTTGGGTGATGTGTTTTCAGATCGGGACCCCGCTTCAGACTGACTATCTTTCACCCATCCTTATCTCTAGCCATGAGCCGTTGAAAGTTTACACCCAACACTCTGTATCATACTTCAGAGGCAATGGATATTGGTAATCACAAATAACTCTTTCAAGGTACGTTGACAAGAGTCAGATTAGCTTATTATACGGGAAGGCACCAATGAGGACCCCTGCAAATTGTATCTTGCATGTGGAAGCACCCATTTTTTGTTGGTGGTTTTTGACATTATAGTTTGCATGTTTGTGTTCGCATGTATGGTTATTCGTTGCTTTTACCTTTGCTGACTGTGCCTGTTTCAGCTTTCCTGAAATTGTCTTTGATGTATTTGGAATTCTGCTGACTCGTGGCCTTCCCCTCTCGCTGATGTTCCCCCCAGTGCCTCAAAGGAAGGCTCCATGAAGGACCACCATTGCTGGATGACCACGGGATTTCCAACCGCATTTCGGGCCCTGAAAGAGTCGGCCTGTGCGACCTTGTGAAGAAGTTGAACGCTGTTCCGTGATGTTCCGCCGGTGTTCTGCACCTCGGCACGCTAGACTTCGAAGAAGCGGGAAGCACGCGTGTAAGTGAGGGGTCCGGTTGATTCTCAGTTTGGGTGCCCGAGTGGTTGCTTTGCTGCGGGCCTCAGCCATTTTGTATGTTACAGTGGAGCGCATTAGAGCATAGCTGCCGCCAACCATCGCAACGTCAGAGACCCGGTTCGATCCTGCCCTTGGGCGCTGTCTACATGGAGTTGTGCACATTCTCCCTGTGCCCACCTGGCTTCCTCCTTGGCTCCAGTTCCCTCCACATACCCAAATACTGCGGGCTTGTATTTATTTGTCACTCTGTACGTTGCCCTCGGGCGTGAACGGAGTAGAATGGGAAGCAGAACTGGGTTGGCAAGATATCGATGGCAAGTGCTAGGCCAAGGGCTCATTTTCCATGCTGCCTAATCTGCATTGTTTCCATTCCCTTGACTCTTCTAAAAGCCTAGTAACCTATGATTGTACTATTCCAGCACCAACCAGTCCCGATCCAGTTCCAAGGCAC
>NW_026575379.1:0-10000 GCF_028641065.1 Leucoraja erinaceus
GACGCTTGGGCAGGGGCACGAAGTGAGCCATCGTGCTAAAGTTCTTTAGTAACTTGTCAGTTTCTTTGTTGAACTAAATTAAGGCGCATGGTCAGGATGGTGGTGTGACCACTGAATGGGGGCAGGCCGGTAACGAAGTCCAGGGAGATGTGGGACCATTGTCGATGGGGTACAGACAGTGGAAGCAGATGACCCGCAGGAGCTTGGTGTGAGACATTGTGCTGGTTGCAAGCGGGACAGGCGTTGACAAACTCCCGAGTGTCCTCCTCCAGCGCCGCCCACCAGAATCTCCGTAGTAACATCTCCTTGGTCCGCTGAGTGCCGGGATGACAGGTGAGTCGAGAGCTGTGGGCCCACTGAAGGACGTCGGACCGCAGGGCAGAAACCACAAACAGGCGATCAGGAGGGCATGAGCTCGGTCCCGGCTGGATCTCCAAGGCTGCCTTGACCTTTTCCTCCACTTCCCAGGTGAGGGAGGCAACCCTGTGCGAGGACGGGAGGATGGTCTTGGGGCCAGATGCAGGCTTCTCCTTCGCCAAGTACTGCCGAGAGAGGGCATCGGGCTTCACGTTGCAGGACCCAGGTCGGTAGGATAGGGAGAAGTTGAAGCGAGTGAGGAAGAGAGACCAGCGGGCCTGACGAGAGTTGAGCCTCTTGGCTGACTGGAGGTATTCAAGGTTCTTGTGGTCAGTCCAAACCAAGAAAGGCTGCTCGGTTCCCTCCAACCAGTGACGCCATTCCTCCAACGCCAACTTAACCGCCAACAGATCTCGGTTGCCAATGTTATAATTCCTCTCAGCAGGGGTCAGGCGTCGGGAGAAGAAGGCGCATGGATGGAGCTTCTGGTCCCCGGCAGCCCGCTGGGACAGAACGACTCCCACCTCCACGTCGGAGGCATCCACCTCCACCACGAACTGTCTCTCCGAGTCCAGAACTTGGAGGATGGGGGCCGATGTAAACCGTGTCTTGAGTGTCTGAAAAGCTTCGTCGGCCGCGGAAGACCACCGGAACGGAACCTTGGAGGAGGTGAGTGCCGTGAGTGGTGTGGCCACAGTACTGTAGCCACGGATGAACCGTCGGTAAAAATTGGCGAAGCCCAGGAACCTTTGGAGCTGCTTGCGGGAGTCAGGAACAGGCCAGGTGGTGACTGCAGAGACCTTGGCGGGGTCCATCTTGATGTTCCCTTGGCCAACGATGTATCCTAGGAAGGAGACTGACGGGGAGTGGAACTCGCACTTCTCAGCTTTAACGAAGAGCGAGTTCTCCAGGAGCCGATGTAGAATTGCCTGGACGTGGTGTACGTGTTCCTCCTTGGTCCGTGAAAAGATGAGGATGACTTCAGAATTAAGGGACAGAAGTTTAGGGGTAACATGAGGGGGGACGTCTTTACTCAGAGAGTGGTAGTGGTGTGAAATGAGCTTCCAGTGGAAGTGGTGGAGGCAGGTTCGTTGGTATCACATAACAATAAATTGGATAGGCATATGGATGAGAAGGGAATGGAGGGTTATGGTATGAGTGCAGGCAGGTGGGACTAAGGGCAACAAATTGTGTCGGCACGGACTTGTAGGGCCGAGATGGCCTGTTTCCGTGCTGTAATTGTTATATGGTTATATTGTTATATGGTTATCAATATAGACGAACACGTACTTGTTCAACATGTCTCTGAGAACGTCATTGATCAACGCCTGGTAAGGCCAACGGCTCAGGTGATGGTCCTGGCGGACCGGGAGCTGGTGCTGTCGGAGCCGGAGGCGAAGCATTTCGTCTGTCCCTCGCTGGGTGTAGCCTGGGCGAGGGTGGTCATCAGCTGTTGGACCTGGGTGGCTATTGCAACCAATGCTTGCTAATGGCTTCACACAGCCTGTCGAACCTCGGAGTTGGAGGCAGTGAGCGTAGCTCCGTGCTGCAGGAGCGTGTGCTCAATCCTCTCGAAGCGGTTTGACGGAGACGTTGTGTGCGCCGAGTCCATTGTTGGCCAGATTGTACTGTAACAGGTATAGCTTGGATCCAATAGCAGCACAGAATCAGGCAGATATAATTGGTAATGAACTTTATTACGATACAGTAATACTGAGTAGTAACACAGGAATGGGTACACCGTACTCACACAGAGGCTCAGGATTGAGCGAAGGTTCCGAAGAGGGGCAGGCAGGAGACGTAGTCGGGGTTGCGGAAGGTCCGGTAACCAGGAGATCCAACACACGATGCAAACAAACCAGTGAGGGACAGACGAAAGGAGAGTCGAAGCCAGGCAGGAAGTCGAGGAACCGTTGCAGGGATTCACCAAACAGCCCAGGAGAGAGCAGACAGAAACCAGGAGGTACGGGACGAAAGCTGTGGTCGGGGACAGAAGGCTGAGGTGCTATCCGGGAAGACGACAGGACCGAATGGTCAGGAGCAGGCAGGTTCGAATCCGTGTAGGCAGTCGGGAAATCGCTGGAGAGTCTTGCATGAATGCTGAGAACAATCTGAGGAGAGAGCAGACTGGGACAGGTTATCTAGATGCTTTCAAGAGAGCGCTAAGATGCTTTCAAGAGAGGGATCTTAAAGATGGCGGAGTCAGCGAATATGGGGGGAAGGCTGGAACGGGGTACTGATTGGAGATGACCAGCCATGATCACATTGAATGGCGGTGCTGGCTAGAAGGGCCAAATGGCCTATTCCTGCACATATTGTGTATTGTCTATTGTCTCCTTCCCCCCTCTCTCCTCTCCTTCCCCCCTCTCTCCTCTCATCCCTCCACTCTTACCACTCTCTCCCCACGGTCTCTACCACCCTCTCTCCACTTCCTCTCTCCCCCCTCGTCACCCCCTATCCCCCTCTCTCTCCCCCACTGTCTAACCCCTCTGCCCCATGCCCCCTCCCCTATCTTTCCCCTCCTACCCCCCCCCCCCCCCCCGCTCTCCCCGTCTCTCTACCCCTCCCCCCAACCCCCGCGCTTATCCACCTCTCTCTAGCCCCCCTCTCCCTACCGCCTCTCTCCCCCGCTTCCCGCCCTCCCCCTCCCCCCCCCCCCCCCTCACCCCTTGCTCTCTGTCTCCGCCCCTCTTTACCTGCCCCTCTCTCACCGTCTCTGCCCCTCTCTCTGTTTCTGCATCTCTCTCGCACTGCATCTCTTCATCTCTCTTTGCCTGCCGCATCGCTTTCTGCCCTCTCTCTACAACCCCCTCGCTCTCCCTCTCCATACTCGCCTCCGAGTTGGGGCCTATGCGTGAGTGGATAGTGCGGGGAAGGGATAAAGGAGCGAATGAATAATATTAATATAATATTTAGGGGTGGTTAGTGTGTGTGTGGGGGTAGGGGGGGTGATCAGTGTGTGTGTGTCTGGGGGTGTGGTTAGTTTGTGTGTGACTCCGCAGTCCGCCCCACCCCGCCACCGCGCGTTGGAGGGACGGGACCCAACGAGTCCCACGTGGTCTAGTACCTATTAAAAGTCTGATCTTGGATGTGTATTTATTTGTGTGTGTGTGTGTGTGCAATCACATCTTCGCAAAGAAGAAAAACGACGCGTTAACGGTAAAATCTTTACATATTCCGGTAGAGATTTTCCCCGTGTTGTCAAAAATCTATTCATCTGAATGTTTAAGTGTTTATTTCTCGAATTACTACTGACTTATTCAATATGATCATTGCTGATCATCCAACTCAGTATCCTGTACCTGCCTTCTCTCCATACCCCCTGATCCCTTTAGCCACAAGGGCTACATCTAATTCCTTATTGTGGCAGATAATTCCACTGATTCACTACTCTATGTGTGAAAATGTTGTTCTCATCACGGTCCTAAAAGATTCCCCCCTTATCCTGAAACTGTGACCCCTTGTTCTGGACTTCCGCAACATCGGGAACAATGGGAGGACTTTCTTATGAAGAAAGAGCGGATAGACTCGGCCTGTACTCGCTAGAATTTAGATGATTGGGGGGATCTTATAGAAACTCACAAAATTATTAAGGGGTTGGACAGGCTAGATGCAGGAAGACTGGTTCAGTGGGATTCAGGCACGGTCAAATCGGAAAGTTTGGAGTGTAGTAGCTCTGGCACAATGGTGTTGAATGCGGAGCTAAAATCAACAAACAGGATCCTCGCAAAGGTCCCCTGGCGGTCTAGGTGCTGCTGGATGAAGTGCAGGCCCAGGTTGACTGCATCATCCACATATCTATTGGGCCGATATGCAAACTGTAGAGGGTCCAGCACGAGGATCTTGATATTCTTTAGCTTGACCAGCACAAGATTCCCCCTCATCCTCCTACGCTCCATGGAATACAGACCCAGTCTACCCAACCTCTCCCTAGAGCTCACTCCCTCTAGTCCTGGCAACATCATCGGAAATCGTTTCTGAACCCGTTCAAGCTGCACAATATAGTTCTTATAATATGGTGCCCAGAACTGAGCACATTATTCTAAATACTGTATCACCGTCTGATACAACTGCAACATGACCTCCCAACTTCAAGACTCAATACTCTGACTGATGAACGCCAAAGTGCCAATGGCCTTTTTGACCACCTCATCTACCTGCGACTCGATCTTCATGGAGCCATGCACCTCTACTGCTTGATCCCTCTGTGTTTAAGAAGGAACTGCATCAGATGCTGGCAAATCTAAGGTTGACCGAAATGCTGGAGAAACTCAGCGGGTGCAGCAGTATCTATGGAGCGAAGGGAATAGGCAACGTTTCGGGCTGAAATCCTTCTTCAGACTGAATAAGGGTTTCGGCTCGAAACGTTGCCTATCTCCTTCTCTCCATAGATGTTGCTGCACCCGCTGAGTTTCTCCAGCATGTTTGTCTACCTCCTAGATCCCTCTGCTCAACAACACTACCCAGACAGCGACCATTCACTGTGTAAGTCCTGCCCTTGTTCGACGTCCCAAAACCTCACACTTCTCTGTATTACATTCCATCAACCATTCCTCCGCCCAGCTAGCCAATCGATCCAGATCCTACTGCAATCGTTCACAACCATCTTCCCTTTCTGCAAAATCACTCTTTTGTATCATCAGCAAACCTGCGAATCTTGCCCTGTATGTTCTCATCCAAATCATTGATGTAGATGACAAACAGTAACAGGCCCAGCACTGAACCCTGAGGCGCACCACTAGTCACAGGACTCCAGTCTGAGAAGCAACATTCTACCATCACCCTCTGCTTCCTTTCATGGAGCCAATTTTCAATCCATTCAGCTATCTCCCCTTGGATCCCATGCGATCTAACTTTCCAGAGCAGCCTACCATGCATAACCTTGTCGAACGTCTTACTAAACACAATAGACAATAGGTGCAGGGGTAGAGGTAATTCGTCCCTTCGAGCCAGCACCGCCATTCATTGTGATCACGGCTGATCATCCCCAATCAGTACCCCGTTCCTGCCTTCTCCCCATACCCCCTGACTCCGCTTTCTTTAAGAGCTCTATCTAGCTCTCTTTTGAAAGCATCCAGAGAACCCGCCTCCACCGCCCTCTGATGCAGAGAATTCCACAGACTCGCCGCTCTCTGTGAGAAAAAGTGTTTCCTCGTCTCCGTTCTAAATGGCCGACCCCTTATTAATAAACTGTGGCCCCTGGTCTGGACTCCCCCAACATCGGGAACATGTTTCGTGCGTCTAGTGTGTCCAGACACTTAATAATCTTATACGTTTCAATGAGATCTCCTCTAACCCTTCTAAATTCCAGGGTGTACAAGCCCAGCCGCTCCATTCTCTCAGCATATGGCAGTCCCGCCATCCCGGGAATTAACATGGTGAACCTACGTAGTGCTCCCTCAATTGTAAGAATGTCCTTCCTCAAATTAGGGGACCAAAACTGCACACAATACACCAGGTGTGGTCTCACCATGGCCCTGTACAACTGCAGAAGAACCTCTTTGCTCCCATTCTCAACTCCACTTGTTATGAAGGCCAACAGGGCAAATCCGCACACAATACTCCAGGTGTGGTCTCACTAGGGCCCTGTACAACTGCAGAAGGACCTCTTTGCTCCTATATTCGATTCCTCTTGTTATAAAGTCCGTGTACACAACATCTACAGCTCTGCTTTCATCAACCTTTTTACTCAAGTCTTCAAAAAAATCAATCAGATTTGTCAGGCACGATCTCCAACGTATACAACCATGCTGACTATCTCCAATTAACCCTTGCCCACCCAAATGCCTGTAAATTCACCAAGGCAAATTCCTTGTATGTGATTACTTGGCCAATGAACTCATTCATTAATCAATTAATCAATCAATACATTAATTAATTGATTATACTTGAAGGATTGACTTCAGACACCGAGATCACAAGCTGCGAGTGTTCAGGAAGAAACCGATAGAAGTTATGTTATCAAAGAACAGCAATATCCTGAAACAAATTGGATAGGCATATGGATGAGAAGGGAATGGAGGGTTATGGTATGAGTGCAGGCAGGTGGGACTAAGGGGGAAAAAATTGTTCGGCACGGACTTGTAGGGCCGAGATGGCCTGTTTCCGTGCTGTAATTGTTATATGGTTATATGGCTATATTGTCAAAGTATACCTGTGGGGTGAAATGGAACGATCTAACCAAGGACTTGGTCTCAGAAAGCAAATATCTATTTAATTTTCAAATGGGGGGGGGGGAAATCATGTCAGCATGCAACAATAGAAAAGGGGAAAAAAGGGATATAATATTTTGTACAAACCAAAGGCAAGTATGGCTTCATAATTCCCCTTCATGTTCTTATAACGAAGTTTCTCCTAGTCACTTATTTCTTCAAACTCTTCCTTGGAAAAATAGCCAGCAATGTCTTTGAAATACACAAAAATGCTGGAGAAACTCTGCGGGTGCAGCACCATCTAGGGAGCGAAGGAAATAGGTGACGTTTCGAGCCGAAACACTTCTTCAGACTGATGGGGGGTGGGGGGCAGATGAAAGGAAAAAGGGAGGAGGAGGAGCCCGAGGGCGGGGGCATGGGATATGACAGCTCTAGGGTTAAGGAAGGGGAGGAGACAGCAAGGGCTGGCAAAATTGGGAGAATTCAATGTTCATGCCACGGACGCAAGCAACCCAGGCTGTTCCTCCAATTTCCGGTGTTGCTCACTCTGGCAATGGAGGAGACCCAGGACAGAGAGGTCGGATTGGGAATGGGAGGGGGAGTTGAAGTGCTGAGCCACCGGGAGTTCAGGTAGGTTATTGCGGACTGAGAGGTGGTGTTCGGCAAAACGATCGCCCAACCTCTGCTTAGTCCCTCCGATGTAAATCAGCTGACATCTAGAGCAGCGGATGCAGTAGATGAGGTTGGAGGAGATACAGGTGAACCTTTGACGCACCTGGAACGACTGATTTGGTCCTTGAATGGAGTCGAGGCGGGAGGTGAAGGGACAGGTGTTGCATTTCTTACGGTTGCAACGGAACCTGCCAGGGGAGGGGGTGGTACGGGAGGGAAGGGAAGTATGGACAAGGGAGTTGCGGAGAGAGCGGTCTTTGCAGAAGGCAGACATGGGGAGAGATGGGAAGATGTGGCGAGTGGTGAGGTCACGTTGGAGGTGGCGGAAATGGCGGAGGATTTTTTGTTGTATTTGCCGGCTGGTGGGGTGAAAGGTGAGGACCAGGGGGACTCTGCCCTTGTTGCTAGTGCGGGGATGGGGAGAGAGAGCAGTGTTGCGGGGTATGGAAAAGACCCTGGTGCGAGCCTCATCTATGGTGGCGGAGGGGAATCCCCGTTCCCTGAAGAGTGAGGACATTTCCGATGCCCTGGTGTGGAACGTCTCATCCTGGGAACAGATGCAGCGTAGGCGGAGGAATTGGGAGTAGGGGATGGAGTCTTTACAGGGGGCAGGGTGGGGAGACGTGTAGTCCTGATAGCCATGTGAGTCCGTGGGTTTGTAGTGTATGTCGGTCAGAAGTATGTCCCCTGCGATGGAGATGGTGAGGTCAAGGAATGGTAGGGAGGTGTCGGAAATGGTCCAGGTGTATTTGAGTGGCGGATGGAAGTTGGTGGTGATGCGGATGAAGTCAGTCATTTGTGTGTGTGTGCAGGAGGTAACGGAGGTAGAGGTCGTGGATGGGGCCCTGGTACGTATTGAACAAGGATTGTTCAACGTACCCGACAAAGAGGCAGGCGTAGCTGGGGCCCATGCGTGTGTCCATAGCTACGCCTTGTGTTTGGAAGAAATGGGAGGAGTCAAACGTAAAGTTGTTGAGGATGAGGACCGACTCCGCTAGGCGGAGGAGAGTGTCAGTGGCTGGGTATAGGTTGCTCCTCTGGTCGAGGAAGAACCGGAGGGCTTTGAGGCCATCCTGGTGGGGGGTGGAGGTGTAGAGTGACTGGACATCCATGCTGAAGATGAGGGGGTGAGGGCCTAGATAGTGGAATGCGCGGAGGCGGGGGAGAGTGCCTGATGTGTCTAGAACATAGGTGGGAAGGGATTTGACCAAGGGGGATAGTATGGAATCAAGGTATGTGGAGATGAGTTCGATGGGGCACGAACAAGCAGAGATAATGGGTCTGCCGCGAGAGCCGGGTTTGTGGATTTTGGGGAGAAGGTAAAAACGGGCCGTGCGGGGCTGGGGAACAATGAGGTTGGAAGCTTGGCCGGGCAGGGCAATGTCTTTGAAATGGTCAGCATCCTGGAAAAACAAACATTGCACCTGATACACTTAGGTGTATAATCTGTAATCATCAGATATTTAAACTGATTTTTAAATGTAATTTAATTATTTAATAGAGGACAATTCCAGGATAGCAAAGAGTAGGAGTAAACGGGTCCTTTTCACAATGGCAGGCAGTGACTACTGGGGTACCGCAAGGCTCAGTGCTGGGATCCCAGCTATTTACAATATATATTAATGATCTGGATGATGGAATTGAAGGCAATATCTCCAAGTTTGCGGATGACACTAAGCTGGGGGGCAGTGTTAGCTGTGAGGAGGATGCTAGTAGACTGCAAGGTGACTTGGATAGGCTGGGTGAGTGGGCAAATGTTTGGCAGATGCAGTATAATGTGGATAAATGTGAGGTTATCCATTTTGGTGGCAAAAACGGGAAAGCAGACTATTATCTAAATGGTGGCCGATTGGGAAAGGGGGAGATGCAGCGAGACCTGGGTGTTATGGTACACCAGTCATTGAAGGTAGGCATGCAGGTGCAGCAGGCAGTAAAGAAAGGGAATGGTATGTTGGCTTTCATTGCAAGAGGATTTGAGTATAGGAGCAGGGAGGTTCTACTGCAGTTGTACAGGGTCTTGGTGAGACCACACCTGGAGTATTGCGTACAGTTTTGGTCTCCAAATCTGAGGAAGGACATTGTTGCCATAGAGGGAGTGCAGAGACGGTTCACCAGACTGATTCCTGGGATGTCAGAACTGTCTTATGAAGAAATACTGGATAGACTTGGTTTATACTCTCTAGAATTTAGGAGATTGAGAGGGGATCTTATAGAAACTTACAAAATTCTTAAGGGGTTGGACAGGCTAGATGCAGGAAGATTGTTCCCGATGTTAGGGAAGTCCAGGATAAGGGGTCACAGCTTAAGGATAAGGGGGAAATCCTTTAAAACCGAGATGAGAAGAACTGTTTTCACACAGAGAGTGGTGAATCTCTGGAACTCTCTGCCACAGAGGGTAGTTGAGGCCAGTTCCTTGGCTATATTTAAGAGGCAGTTAGATGTGGCCCTTGTGGCTAAGAGGATTAGGGGGTATGGAGAGAAGGCAGGTACGGGATACTGAGTTGTATGATCAGCCATGATCATATTGAATGGCGGTGCAGGCTCGAAGGGCCGAATGGCCTACTCCTGCACCTAATTTCTATGTTTCTATGTTTCTATGATATTGAATCATAACTTAAAATTCACAGGTAACTTCTTCAGGATAACAATGAGATATTTCTTCACTCAGAATATAGTAATTTTTTTTTCTAGGGTTGAAAGAAATCAGTTGGTAATTGCATTTCAGCAAGATTAAAATATTATTGATTCAAAGCAGTAATAAACCATGAGAGGAAGCCGCATTTAGGGTGCAGGTCAGGAGTGATCTGCCTGACAGGTCC
>NW_026575379.1:15000-51266 GCF_028641065.1 Leucoraja erinaceus
TTCACTTGCCTCGTGAAATGTGCCGTCTTAAAGTTCTGCTCGTTGTTGCACAATGTATCATCGGCCACTTGGATGGGTATCTTGAATCGAGAATGTGTCGTTCTTCCACCAGGCAGAATGTAGCTGCTATCCTAGAGGATACTAAAGCAATAGCCACATCACCTTGTCCTCTAACATGTCCTGACATGATGTTGAAAAAGCCGACTAAAGACAATTTCAGTTGTTAATGAACACTGAAGATTTTGTGCCAAACATTTGTTGAGGTAGGGGCTGTCAGGGTGGGGGTGGGGGGTGGTAAACATTGTGCAGCCAAGGGAGGGACACAGCTTCAGGTGGGGGTTCTCGTGAGCTGATGAGAAATGGGGGGGGGGGGGCTCATGCAGGGTATGAGGGCGGCTTCAGTAGGGGGTGCATCCTATAGCCAGGCGGAAGTGGGGCATGTCATAGAAACATAGAAACATAGAAATTAGGTGCAGGAGTAGGCCATTCGGCCCTTCGAGCCTGCACCGCCATTCAATATGATCATGGCTGATCATCCAACTCAGTATCCCGTACCTGCCTTCTCTCCATACCCTCTGATCCCCTTGGCCACAAGGGCCACATCTAACTCCCTCTTAAATATAGCCAATGAACTGGCCTCAACTACCCTCTGTGGCAGAGAGTTCCAGAGATTCACCACTCTCTGTGTGAAAAAAGTTCTACTCATCTCGGTTTTAAAGGATTTCCCCCTTATCCTTAAGCTGTGACCCCTTGTCCTGGACTTCCCCAACATCGGGAACAATCTTCCTGCATCTAGCCTGTCCAACCCCTTAAGAATTTTGTAAGTTTCTATAAGATCCCTTCTCAATCTCCTAAATTCTAGAGAGTATTGTCAGTGGAGGAGAGGCGGCAGTGAGAGATTTATTCATGACCTGTGGACTCGCTCATGCCCTTTAGACTGACTGACTCTCATGGCTTGTGGACTGACTGATGCCCGACTTTTGGAGTCACGTCCGACTTTTGTAAACTGAAAACGGTAACATCTACATTGAGGAACAGCTTCTTCCTGACAGCCATCATCTTATTAAACTTAACAAGTAAATTCTGAACTACGAAATACTATATTATTTCACACACACACACACACACATACATCAATATATTCACACGCACACACACATATATTCTCTCTCTCATACACACTCTCTCACACACACTCTCACACACACTCTCTCACGCACACACACTCACACACTTACACTCACACACACACACACACTCACACACACACACTCACACACATGTTCAGCCGCACACACGTACACACACATATTCACACACACATATACACACGCACATATTCACACACACACATACACACACATATTCACATGCACAAACATTCACACACACACACATTCTCATACACACCGACTCATTCACACACACACAAACTCAATGACACACACAGTCACACAAAGACCCCCACACACACAGACTCAGACACACACACACACACACACACACACACACACACACACACACACACACACACACACACACACACACACACACACACACACACACACACACACACACACACACACACACACACACACACACAGACTCACTCACTCACGCACACGCACACATAGACTCATACACACACACATAGATACACAGACGCATCCCCCACCTCAAGACGCTGCCCTATGGGTGGTAAATGTCGTGCAGCCAAGGGCAGATTCGGGCGGGGGTTGTCGTGAACTGATGAGAAGGGAGTGGGGCGTCTATTCAGTAAGCCAATAACAAAGGGAAATAAATTACTGAGTGTAGGGGTATGTGCTTTGAAAATTTATTACTCATCTGCCCGGTGGGAGAAGAGAGAAGAAGGGAAAGACTATGGTGAAAATGGTCCTTGATTTTGCTGGCTGCTTTCTGAAGGCAGCGAGGTTGGTCTGTGTGATGAATTGTGCTATATCCACCAATCTCTGCCATTTCTTGGGGTTTAAGCAGAGCTGTTGCCAAACCGAGGTGTGATGCAACCTGATAGCAGGTTTCCGTCTAAAGGAGATTTGTAGAAATAGGAAAGGTTGGAGCCATAAGGTACACAAAAATGCTGGAGAAACTCAGCGGGAGCAGCAGCATCAATGAGCGAAGGAAATAGGCGACGTTTCGGGCCGAAACCCTCTTCAGACTGATGGGGGGTAGGGGGAGAAGGAAGGAAAAAGGGAGGAGGAGCCCGAGGGCGGGGGGATGGGAGGAGACAGCTCGAGGGTTAAGGAAGGGGAGGAGACAGCAGGGCTAGCAAAATTGGGAGAATTCAACGTTCATGCCATCCGGACGCAAGCAACCCAGGCGGAATATGAGGTGCTGTTCCTCCAATTTCCGGTGTTGCTCACTCTGGCAATGGAGGAGACCCAGGACAGAGGGGTCGGATTGGTAATGGGAGGGGGAGTTGAAGTGCTGAGCCACCGGGAGTTCAGGTAGGTTATTGCGGACTGAGCGGAGGTGTTCGGCGAAACAATCGCCCAACCTCCGCTTAGTCTCCCCGATGTAAATCAGCTGACATCTAGAGCAGCGGATGCAGTAGATGAGGTTGGAAGAGATACAGGTGAACCTTTGTCGCACCTGGAACGACTGCTTGGGTCCTTGAATGGAGTATTGGAGAGATTGGAAAGAGATTGAAAAGATTGGAGCCATGCCAGCTTCTGCAGTCTTCTGAGGGAGTAGGGCATTGGTGCATTTTCTTGGCAGTAGATTCAATGCAGTTGATAATATTTTCCCTCAGAAACTGATTTGGCGTGTGCACCCCTCATTTCTTGAAGTTGACAACAAGCTCCTTCATCTTGCCAACGTTGAGGGATAGGTTGTTTTCCTGATACCATGTTACTGAGCTCTATCTCTTTCCTTTATTCCATCTCATCATTGTTCGAGATCTGGCATTATGCAGTGGTGCCATCTGCTAAATTGAAAATGGAGTTAGAGCAGAATTTAGCTGCGCATTCGTGATTGCATTTGTGGGAATATGGTAAGGGTCTGAGAACGCACCCTTGATGAGAATTATTGTGGATGATATTTTGCCACCATTCTCATGGGACAGCAACTCAAAGATCCTGTCGACTCCTAGGACAAGGAGGACCAAAATGAGTTTGTTTGAGAATACGGTGTTGGAGGCAGGGTTATAGTTATCAATAGGAGTCGGATATAGGTGATATCCAGTGATAACTGCAAAGCTAGGGAGATCGTATCTGCCTGACAGAGAAGGTTTAGAGGAATACAAGCCAATTGTGGACAAATGGAACTAGCTCAATGAGCATCTTGGTCAGTACAGAAAAGTTGAACTAAAGTGCTCAATTCTAAGCAGTATTACCTTATGTCGCCAGAAATAAACATTTTTAATATAGAAAGACCGCGTGTCAAAAATGAGTTTAAACAGTATTTGGATTGGTTGTTAACCTTGGAGATTTTGTCAATGCACTCACAGCTTATATAATGATATAACATGTTCTGTGTCTACGTATGGTTTCAGCAATAAATATTTAAAAGCTCAAGGCAAGGTTCAGTGTATTGTCCCCTAATTAAGAGAAATTAAATCCGAGGGAAAAGGATTTACAAGATCTGTCTGGTTGATTATTGAAACGGTAGATATAATATTAAATGTTCTCCCAATTTTAACTTTAGACTCTGGTGCTTTGAGATGGGATTGCACCAAGTCTTGTTGTGCAAAACATTGTTACTTCCAGCACTGGCTCTATAATGGTTCCTGCCAGATAAATCATGACCTTTCTCCGAAATTGCATTGTGTAGGAAGGAACAGGCCCAAACAGAGATCGAATAAGGGTGTCGACCCGAAATGACACCCATTCCTTCTCTCCAGGGATGCTGCCTGGCCCGCTGAGTTATTCCAGCTTTTGTGTCCATCTTAGGTGCGGTTTTAGGACCGTTTCAGTGAGGAATAGGAGGGACATTGCCTGGTGGGGGCACTCGCAGGTACAACACACCTGCCTAGAGTTGATCTTCCTCCCTATGTGCGATTGAGCTACAAAGGCCTAAACCACCTCTCAAGCAGGGACTATACAAAATCAGCCAGGTATTCCGATTATTACAAACCCTCTGATTGGTCCAATCTGTACGTCTTGATTGCCACATATGATACAGCGTCATCACAAAGATTAGGGGACAGCCAGTAAGAAACAACTATCTTCGGTTTTCTCTTTGTAGAGTATCACGAAAGGCTTTAGTTCCCCCGATTTGGAGGAGGAAGAGCATGATGAAGGGAAGAGCATAGTGACAGGAGGAAGGAGATGAAACAGACAGTGAAAACCAAAATAAACCCATTTGCCGACATTAAAGTATATAAACAGGCCCTTTGGCCCAGCGGGTCTATGCCGACCAATCACCCGTACACTAGCACTATCCTACACACGTGTGGCAAATTAGAATGTTAGCGAAGCCAATTTAACCTACAAAGCTACAACGTTTTGCAATGTGAGGAAAACCGAGCACTCAGAGAAAACTCGCACTTTCACAGGGAGAACGCACAGACCCCTAGATGACGCTGTCAATGTTGGATAACCATATAACCATATAACAATTACAGCACGGAAACAGGCCATCTCGACCCTTCTAGTCCGTGCCGAACACATAATCTCCCCTAGTCCCATACACCTGCGCTCAGACCATAACCCTCCATTCCCTTCCCGTCCATATAACTATCCAATTTATTTTTAAATGATAAAAATGAACCTGCCTCCACCACCCTCACTGGAGCTCATTCCACACAGCTACCACTCTCTGAGTAAAGAAGTTCCCCCTCATGTTACCCCTAAACTTCAGTCCCTTAATTCTCAAGTCATGTCCCCTTGTTAGAATCTTCCCTACTCTCAGTGGGAAAAGCATTTCCACGTCAACTCTGTCTATCCCTCTCATCATTTTAAAAACCTCTATCAAGTCCCCCCTTAACCTTCTGCGCTCCAAAGAATAAAGCCTTAACTTGTTCAACCTTTCCCTGTAACTTAGTTGCTGAAACCCAGCAAACATTCTAGTAAATCTCCTCTGTACTCTCTCTATTTTGTTGACATCCTTCCTATAATTAGGCGACCAACATTGTACACCATACTCCAGAATTGGCCTCACCAATGCCTTGTACAATTTCAACATTACATCCCAACTTCTATACTCAATGCTCTGATTTATAAAGGCCAGCACACCAAAAGCTTTCTTTACCACCCTATCTACATGAGATTCCACTTTCAGGGAACTGTGCACAGTTATTCCCAGATCCCTCTGTTCACCTACATTCTCCAATTCCCTATCATTTGCCATGTACGTCCTATCTTGATGTGTCCTGCCAAGATGTAGCACCTCACACTTATCAGCATTAAACTTCATCTGCCATCTTTCAGCCCACTCTTCCAACTGGCATAAATCTCTCTGTAGACTTTGAAACTCTACTTCATTACCCGCAACCCCACCTATCTTAGTATCATTTGCATATTTACTAATCCAATTTACCACACCACCGGATAAGGACATTTTCTGGTTCTTTTGCTCACGCGTCTTCTTCACGGCTCTCGCTGCTCTCCTCCGACACTGGCTGCTATCTGTGCTTTGTAAAATTGTTCAGCATGCGGCTTCCTATGAAGTATGCAGACCAAGTGGGTGCGAAGTACAGGGCACCCTTGGTCTGATCAACGTACCATGAGACCATAGCATTCTCCATTACCACCATGTATTGAATGTTTCAAGTTATATCTCATGGATGTAGTTGGTGTGCAACCAGTAAGCAAAGTAAATGCGAGGATACCCCTTGTCCCCATCATTCAGGGCACTGCTTGATGCTGAAAGCACAGATCCCCTCTGGATCAAACTGTTAGAACTGCTAGGAAACATGGCATCCACCATGAGACAATTTATCTTCACAATAAGAAAACTATCCTGGGTTATCAGAGGAGTGCAGTCTGGACCTCCCTACATCAGAGGAAAGCCAGACATGCTGGTAAATGCCACTGTATAAATTGCCACTTCCACCTCACATTGAAATTACAAAACAAATTATTTTTCTAGTCAGAAGGAAGCAGAGGTGACCTCCTCAATGCTCCAGCCAGCAGCAAATTGAGCGCTAATGATATCGATCTGCGGTGGTTTCCTGGGACAAACCAAAGGCCAGGAAGGTGATAGTCACCGTGTTCAAGAAGGAACTGCAGATGCTGGAAAATCGAAGGTACACAAAAATGCTGGAGAAACTCGGCGGGTGCAGCAGCATCTATGGAGCGAATGAAATAGGCAACGTTTCGGGCCGAAACCCTTCTTCGGACTGATAGGGGGTGGCGGGGAGAAGGAAGGACAAAGGACGAGGAGGAGCCCGAGGGTTGAGGGATGGGAGTAGACAGCCCGAGGGCTAAGGAAGGGGATAGTGTAGTGTTCATGCAGGATGCAGACTCCCCAAGTGAGGTGCTGTTCCTCCAATTTCCGGTGTTGCTCACTCTGGCCATGGTGGAGGCCCAGGACAGAGATGTTGGACGGGGAATGGGAGGGGGAGTTGCAGTGCTGAGCCACCGGGATGTCAGGTAGGTTCTTGCTGACTGAGCGGAGGTGTTTGGCGAAACAATCGCCCAACCTCCGCTTAGTCTCACCGATGCAGATCAGCTGACAACTAGAGCAGCGGACGCAGTAGATGAGCTTGGAAGAGACACAGGTGAACCTCTGTCGCACCTTGAATGGAGTCGAGGGGGGAGGTAAAGGGACAGTTGTTGCATTTCTTGTGGTTACAACGAAAATTGCCCGGAGCAGATGCGGCGTAGACGCAGATGTCTGACTGACGTCCACTATAAACCCACTGCCTCCCATGGCTATCTGGACTACACTTCTTCCCACCCTGCTTCCTGTAAGGACTCCATCCCTTACTCCCAATACCTCCGTCTACGACGCATCTGCTCCCAGGATGAGGCGTTCCACACCAGGGCATCTGAAATGTCCTGATTCTTCAGGGAACGGGGGTTCCCCTACACCGTAGATGATGCTCGCACCACGGTCTCTTCCATACACAGCAACACTGCTGCCTCTCCCCATCCCCACACTCGCAACAAGGGCAGAGTCCCCCTAGTCCTCACCTTTCACCCCACCAGCCGTCATATACAACTAGTAATCCTCCGTCAGTTTCACCACCTCCAACGTGACCCCACCACTCGCCACCCATCTTCCCCCATGTCTGCCTTTCGTAAAAACCGCTCCCTCCACAACTCCCTTGTCAATTATTCCCTTCTCTCCCGTACCACCCCCTCCCCGGGCACTTTCCGTTGCAACCGCAAGAAATGCAACACCTGTCCCTTTACCTCCCCCCTCGACTCCATTCAAGGACCCAAGCAGTCGTTCCAGGTGCGACAGAGGTTCACCTGTATCTCCTCCAACCTCATCTACTGCATCCGCTGCTCTAGATGTCAGCTGATCTACATCGGTGCGACTAAGATGGGCGATCGTTTCGCCGAACAACTGAGCTCGGTCCTCCCGGTGGCTCAGCACTTCAACTCCCCCTAACATTCCCCGTCAGACCTGTGTCCTGCGTCTCCTCCAGGGCCAGAGTGAGCAACACCGGAAATTGGAGGAACAGCACCTCATATTCCGATTGGGGAGTCTGCATCCTGCGGGCATGAACATTGAATTCTCCCAATTTTGTTAGCTCTTGCTGTCTCCTCCCCTTCATCAACCCTCGGGCTGTCTCCTCCCATCCCTCGGGCTGTCTCCACCTCCTTTGTCCTTCCTTCTCCCCGCCACCCCCTATCAGTCTGAAGGGTTTTGGCCCAAAACGTTGCCTATTTCCTTTGCTCCATAGATGCTACTGCACCCGCTGAGTTTCTCCAGCATTTTTTGTACCAGGTGATAGTCACCATCCACTTGACATCCACAGTTTTTAGTGCAAAGTAGCACAGTGTAGTACAGCCTTTTCACAGTTCCAATGACCAGAGTTTTATCTGACATCATGCTGTCTGCGTGGAGTTTGCATGTTCTCTCTGTGACCACATGCTTCCTCTGGGTGCACTGGTTTCATTCCATATCTCAAAGGCATGCTGATTTTTAGGTTAATTGACTACTGGAAACTATCCCTATTGTATTGGCTGGTGAGAGAATCAAAGAGTGTTAATTGATATTCATTAGAAAATAGGTGAAAAAGAAAGAGGGGTGAATGAGATTGATGGATTACTCAGAGCTGATATAGACTTGGTGGGATGAAAGGCCTATGTCTATGTCACAAATAAATATGAAATACATCTAAATACGTAGATGAAGAGACACAAAATGCTGGAGCAACTCAGCGGTACATGCAGCATCTCTGGATAGAAGGAATTGGTGACGTTTCGGGTCGAGACCTTTCTTCAGACTTTACACACGTTATTGCATTTGGAAAAGCAAGTCTTTGAACAGTCTATTCATCACTCAGGTCCAGGCTCTATGTATTTCTCCTAGGACTCGTTTGGTATCTCTCCACAGATTGGCAGATCCATGCCTCCTGGCACAATATTTCCAACAATCCAAGAGGAATCATAAGTAGAATTAGACCATTCAGCCCATAAAGTCTACTGTGCCATTCAATCATGGCTGATCCATCTCTCCCTCCAAACCCCATTGCTTGCCTTCGCCCCATAACCCTTGGCACCCTAAACCATATCTCTGCCTTAAACATATCCACTGATTTTGTCTTCTGCGGCAAATGCCACACTTACCTCATTGCTTTCATCCAGTATTCATTGCTGCCATTGATATCCGCAAGAACCTACCTGACCTCCCGGTGGCTCAGCACTTCAACTCCCCCTCCCATTCCCCAGTGCCAGCGAAGAAGGCGAATGGTATGTTAGCATTCATAGCAAAATGATTTGAGTATAGGAGCAGGGAGGTTCTACTGCAGTTGTACAGGGTCTTGGTGAGATCGCACATAGGGTATTGCGTACAGTTTTGGTCTCCTAATCTGAGGAAAGACATTCTTGCCATAGAGGGAGTACAGAGAAGGTTCACTAGACTGATTCCTGGGATGTCAGGACTTTCCTATGAAGAAAGACTGGATAGACTCGGTTTGAGCTAACTAGAATTTAGAAGATTGAGGGGGGGGGGGGGGTCTTATAGAAGCTTACACAATTCTTAAGGGGTTGGACAGGCTAGATGCAGGAAGATTGTTTCCGATGTTGGGGGAAGTCCAGAACAAGGGGTCACAGTTTATGGATAAGGGGATAATCTTTTAGGACCGAGATGAGGAAAATATGTTTCACACAGAGAGTCGTGAATCTCTGGAATTCTCTGCCACAGAAGGTTGAGGCCAGTTCGTTGGCTATATTTAACAGGGAATTAGATGTGGCCCTTGTGGCTAAAGGGATCAGGGGGTATGGAGAGAAGGCAGGTACAGGATACTGAGTTGGATGATCAGCCATGATCATATTGAATGGCGGTGCAGGCTCGAAGGGCCAAATGGCCTACTCGTGCACCTATTTTCTATGTTTATATGTTTCTATGTCATTGAATGAACAACTTCACCAACTAAATGCAGCAAACGTTGGTGTTCTACGTGGTTGCTGTGTGGTGCTTTGACCTCCAATACATACGGATAGGCCTGCAACTTGATTGGCATCATTAGGTGCAGGCCAGAATGTGAGTGAATATCGGTCATGCTGGTGTGGTTAATGAACAGAAGAAAGTCCAATGTAGTGAATGATTGGACTTCCCCAGGAGATGATTGCCAATGCAATTTACTCCAGATGAAATACATTTTAGATAGTGTGATGCTGAAGAAAAACAATTCCATATGATCCAATTTCTGGACACTGATTTGCTATGGAAAATGACATTATTTTCATGTTGATTTTCTTTCCGCCTGTGAGTAAATAATCTTTCACATCATGCACTAAGATTTTGCTTACATGTATAAGGAAACACATTTTGATCTGATAAGATTGTCAGTAAAAGTACAAAAACATTTCCTTGCCCAAAATTGCATAAATTATGTTAAAGCCAAATCAAATCGAGATTATCATTCCACCAATAGTGCGGCACAGGTACAATGGAAATCTTGCCAGCAGCAGCTTTACAGGCTCTTGGACCCAAACAACAGAGAAATTTAAATTATACACAAATTACGCATGCAGTCGACAAAACAGTGCCAAAGTGTCTTGCTTATCTAAGACATGACATCTGAGTTTTGAAGAGTTTAGAGTCAGAATGAGAGAGGCAAGCGAAATAACGGTGTTTTTACAAGGTATGGATTAGAGTTTCTATGCAGTTGCAAGTCATAAGTCATGTGATAGGAATAGAATGAAGTCATCGTCTACTCTGTCATGGGTGATCTATCTCTCCCTCCTAACCCCATTCTCCTGCCTTCTCCCCATAATCCCCGACACCTGTATTAAACAAAATATATCTACCCTGCCTTAAATATATCCACTGACTTAGCCTCTGCAGCCTTCTGTGACAAGGAATTCCACAGGTTCACCACCCTCCGACTAAATACATTTCTCCTCATCTCCTTGCTAAAAGAACATCCTTTCATTATAAGGCAATGACCTCTAGTCCCAGACTCTCCCATTAGTGGAAACATCCTCTCCACATCAACTCTATCCGAGCTTTCCACTATTCTGTACGTTTCAACGAGCTCCCCCCCCCCTCATTCTTCTAAACTCCAACGAGTACCAGCCCAGTGCCGACAAACTAACCATAGTTTAACCGAAGGTACACAAAAAAGCTGGAGAAACTCAGCAGGTGGGACAGCATCTATGGAGCGAAGGAAATATGGAGCGAAGGCTTTTTTGTGTACCTTCGATTATCCAGCATCTGCAGTTCCTTCTTAAACATAGTTTAACCGAATCGTACCTGGGATCATTCTTTCAAATCGTCTCTGGAACTTCCCCAGCCCCAGCACGCCCTTCCTCAGATATGGTGCCCAAAAGTGGCTCATGATATTCCAAATGCAGCCAAAGGCAGAGACAGAGAATTTGAAAATTTCTCTCAGAGGGATGGCAGGTGTGTATGATCTGCAGCATATTCTCGGGTAAAAACAAGTTTAATTTGACCAGGCACCAGGGATGTATGTGGCAATGAACCATGGGTTGAGTAAATTGATTTCAATTTTTTACAGAAGCTTATGATTTTCAGCTTCCTATTATTTACACAGAAACAATTTTTTCTCAACCAATAATGGCTGCTGGACAGAGATGCTGCCTGTCCCGCTGAATTACTCCAGCATTTTGTAGCTGCTGAAGAAGCAGCTTGTCAGTTTATAACCATATAACCATATAACAATTACAGCACGGAAACAGGCCATCTCGACCCTTCTAGTCCGTGCCGAACACGTATTCTCCCCTAGTCCCATATACCTGCGCTCAGACCCTAACTCTCCATTTCTTTCCCGTCCATATAACTATCCAATTTATTTTAAATGATAAAAACGAACCTGCCTCCACCACCTTCACTGGAAGCTCATTCCACACAGCCACCACTCTCCGAGTAAAGAATGTATTGGTCACGGGATACAGTGCTGGACATTGTTCACATGTATGTGGGTGATATTGCCTTAGAATATAGTTATAAAAGAAAGAGGTGAGCAAATGATATAAGGAACTGCAGATGCTGGAAGATCGAAGGTACACAAACATGCATGAGAAACTCAGAAGGTGCAGCAGCATCTATGGAGCGAAGGAAATAGGCATCGCCTATTTCCTTCGCTCCATAGATGCTGCTGCACCCGCTGAGTTTCTCCAGCATTTTTGTATACCTCCGAGCAAATGAGATTGATGGATTACACAGACTTCGTATAGACTTGATGGGGATAATACAAAGCCAATGATAGGTGTTTGGTTATACACGATATTAGTCAAAATATGGAAAGATAATCCAATGCAAGTGAATCTTTGGTTATGACAGGATGTATCAGACTTAAACCAGCCAAATGCAGCCACTCCCAGATGGACTATGTTGGAGGAAGAGTGTGCAGTGCATCAAATGCTTCAGGGTGGTTGGGAATGATCAGGAAGAACAGACCTCCTTTTAGGTCATGATGTTAGGCCTTTCATGACTGACTAGAACTTGTTCAGTATGATAGCATGAGGCAAACCTGAAAGAAGCAAAAATGTTTTTCAATCAATATGAATATGAGAGCTGATAACACCTGCAGGAACACGAGAAGAAAGGAGGACTGGATATAGGCGAGTAGTTTATAAGGCCCGATAAGTCGGTTTATTTTTTTAGTTGAGCAGGGGTGTTTGCAATTTTGAAAGCGAGAAAGACAATATTTTTTTTTAAATAACACACGTGGAACGCTTGCAAATTGAACACAAGGCAACACTGCCCTCAGTGGTCAGCAAAGGTATCAACAGGCACTATTACACCCGTTTCCTTCTATATCAAAAAGGCAAGTGCATTTGCCACTGTAAATTGCTCCTGGTGATAAAAGAATCAGCATGGATGGTTGTTGATAGATATAGTTCAATTTTGTTTCGTTTATGGACACAAAAAGTTGGAGACACGGACAACATCTCTGGAGAAAAAGAATATATGACGTTTTGGGTTGAGACCCTTCTTCAGTTTAGTTTATTGATCCATGTACCAAGGTACAGTGAAAAGCTTTTGTTGCGTGCTAACCAGTCTCACAACTTCCAGTGAGGCCCCCAACCACCTTCTTATGCTTCATAACAGATTGTAGATTGCAATCAAGTGCAATAACGTGGTTCTCAACATCAGCTGAGAGGAGCTGATTGTGGACTTTGGAAGGGGAATGATGGGGACCCACAGTCCTGTCTATATCGACGGGTAGGCGGCGCGACCCTGGTCAGCAGCGGCCTCTGCAGCCTGTCCGCGTTTTTATTATTTTTTGTCTATGTTTATATGTAGTTTTTGTTATTTTATGTTGGGGTGTGTGTGTGTGGGGGGGGGGATGGGGGTGGGGAAGGGAGTGGGGGGGGGGACTTTTAAATTTCTCCCTATACTGGAGACCCGACCTTTTTTTCGTCGGGTCTCAGTTGTCGTTGAGGCCGCAACGAGGAGCGGCCTCCAACGGGAAGAAGCCGGGGACTCAGGTGCCGACTCACCGTCAACGTCGCGGGGCTGGCCGAGTCCGGAGCGGGTGGAGCGGTGGAGGAGCTGCTGCTGCTGCTGCTGCTGCTGCTGCTGCGGCCCGACCGGAGAGTCGGAGGCTCCAACGGCAGGTCTGTGGACGGCGGCACCGGGAGCCCGCGGCTCCCTGGAGGGAGACCGCTTTTCGGGGCTCCTGCAACGGCGACTTCTCCCGCCCGAGTTGCGGGGTTGAAGAGCTCCTGGAGCGGGGCCTAACATCACTGCCCCGCGCGGCTGGAACGGCCGCGGGACACTGCGAGCGCACACCGGGGGCTCCAACATCAAGACCCGGTGTGCGACCTCGCACCACCCGGCGAGGCTTTAATGGCCGTGGGACAATTGCCATCGCCAGCCGGGGGCTTTGACTTTGACTCTGACATCGGGGGGGGGAGAGTGCAGTGGAGAGATACGTTTTTTTTTTTGGCCTTCCATCACAGCTATGTGATGGATGTTTATGTAAAATTGTAAATTATGTTGTGTCTGGGGTCTATTTGTGTGTAATGTATGGCTGCAGAAACGGCATTTCATTTGGACCTCCAGGGGTCCAAATGACAATTAAATAGACTATTCACTATTGGGTCGATGTTGGAAAGGGTATAGAACTTCAAATTCCTGGGCGTGCATATTTCCGAAGATCTCTCCTGGTCCCAGAATACTGATGCAATTATAAAGAAAGTACATCAGCGCCTTTACTTCCTGAGAAGATTACAGAACGTCGGTATGTCAAGGAGTGCTTTCTCGAACTTATACATGACCACAGTACAGTGCATGCTGACTGGTTGCATCATGGCTTGGTTTGGCAACTTGAGCGTCCAGGAGCGGAAAAGGCTGCAACAAGTTGTAAACATTGCCCAGACCATCATCGGCTCTGACCTCCCATTTCAACAGCCTACCCCCAACACCATGTGCTCTAAATTTAGTCACCAGTCTCCCGTGTGGGACCTTATCAAATTATTTCTGAAAGTCTAGACACACTACATCCACTGGCACCTCTTCATCCTTTTTACTTGTCACATCCTCAAAACATTCCAGAAGATTAGTCAAGCATGATTTCCCTTTCATAAATCCATGTTGACTTGGACTAATCCTTTTACTGCTATCCAAATGCTCCATTATTACCTCTTTGATAATTGACTCCAGCATCTTTCCCACCACCGAAGTCAGGCTAACTGGTCTGAAATTCCCCGTTTTCCCTCTCGCTACTTTCTTGTTATCCTCCAACCCACAGGAACTGATCCTGAATCTATTGAACATTGAAAAATGATCACCAATGCGTCCACTATTTCTAGATCCACCTCCTTGAGGACCCTGGGATGCAGACCATCAGGTCCAGGGGATTTATTCTCCCGCCAACTATTTCTCGCCTAGTGAAAATTTCTTTCAGTTCCACGATTTCCCTTAGATCTTCTGTCCTCCAGACACAAACAACTAGGGGGCGGATTATTATCTCAATGGGGTTAGGTTAGGTAAGGGGGTGGTGCAGCGAGACCTGGGCGTCCTTGTACACCGGTCACAAAAAGTTGGGTTACAGGTCCAGCAGGCAGTGAAGAAAGCTAATGGAATGTTGGCCTTCATAACAAGAGGATTTCAGTATAGGAGTCAAGAGGTTCTTCTGCAGTTGTATAGGGCTCTGGTGAGATAATATCTGGAGCCACTGTGGTGATTTCGGATTTCAATTTGCAGGTAGACTGGGAAAATCAGGTTGGTTCAGGACCCCAAGAAAGAGAGTTTGTAGAATGCCTCCGAGATGGATTCTTAGAGCAGCTTGTAATGGAGCCGACCAGAGAAACGGCAATCCTGGATTTAGTGTTGTCCAATGAACCAGATATGATAAGAGAACTTGAGGTAAAGGAACCGCTTGGAGGTAGTGATCATAATAGTTTAATATAAATAAATGTGTCAATTATTAATGAGGTAATAATGGGGCATTGGATAGCAGTAAAAGGATTAGTCCAAGTCAACATGGATTTTTTATTTTTTTTAATTTAATTTATTTTTGTTAGAAGTAAGTACAATAATGTGGTACCACAGTACCTAATACTTGTTGACATATTACATTTCATATACAACTTCTTATTTTTTAATTTAATAATAAAACAGGAATAAGGAAGAAAAGAGGAGATTGATATAAGTGGTGCGTGAGATAGAAAGATAGGCCGAAAGCAGAAAGACGAAGAAGTAGAAAGAGAAAGAGATGAGAAAGAGAAAAGAAAAAAAGGAAAAAGGAGATTGAAAGCTATATATCTATTTTATGTTCCAGGCCACTCGTCACCTGATTCTGAAACATTTTATTTCTATGGTTGTGTTGCACCATATGCTTGTAAGAAGTCGATAAATGTCGATTAAATCAATAAGAATTGGTATGCTTTACCTGCTAGGAGTCGCATTTCTTCCAGATATGCCGTTTCCGACAAAATTTAAGTATGAGGTTTTTTTTGCCGTTATGAAATCATAATTAAGTAGAGATTTGTGAAACGTATTTTGCTTATACCCATCTTCCATTGATCCAAAGATAATCATTTCTATATTAGGTTCGAGTCTTCTATTGTTTTGTAAAATTGTCAAAAATGTAATTCCAAAATTTGTAACGTTTTATACAGGAGTCAACACGGATTTATGAAAGGGAAATCATGCTTGACTAATCTTCTAGAATTTTTTGAGGATGTGACAAGTAAAATGGATGAAGGGGTGCCAGTGGATGTAGTGTATCTAGACTTTCAGAAATACTTTGATAAGGTTCCGCACGGGAGACTGGTGACTAAAATTAGAGCACATGGTATTGGGGGTAGGGTGCTGACATGGATAGAAAATTGGTTTGCAGACCGGAAACAAAGAGTAGGAGTGAACGGGTCCTTTTCAGAATGGCAGGCAGTGGCGAGTGGAGTGCCGCAAGGCTCGGTGTTGGGGCCGCAACTGTTTACCATGTATATTAATGATTTGGAAGAGGGAATTTTGCGTGCAGGTACAGCAGGTGGTGAAGAAAGCTAATGGAATGTTGGCCTTCATAACAAGAGGATTTCAGTATAGGATTAAAGAGGTTCTTCTGCAGTTGTATAGGTCTCTACTGAGACCACATCTGGAGTATTGTGTACAGTTTTGTTCTCCTAATTTGAGGAATGACATCCTTGTGATTGAGGTAGTGCAGCGTAGGTTCACGAGATTGATCCCTGGGAAGGCGGGACTGTCATATGAGGAAAGATTGAAAAGACTAGGCTTGTATTCACTGGAGTTCAGAAGGATGAGGGGGAATCTTATGGAAACATATAAAATTATAAAAGGACTGGACAAGCTAGATGCAGGAAAAATGTTCCCAATGTATAATGAGTCCAGAACCAGGGGCCAGCCTTAGAATAAAGGGGAGGTCATTTAAGGCTGAGGTGAGAAAAAACCGTTTTCACTCAGAGAATTGTGAATTTATGGAATTCCCTGTCACAGAGGGCAATGGAGGCCAAGTCACTGGGTGGATGTAAGAGAGTTAGATAAAGCTCTAGAGGCTAGTGGAATCAAGCGATGTGGGGAGAAGGCAGGCACGGGTTACTGATAGGGGACGATAATTTGGGTTATTTTACAGATGAATGCAAGCAACAGGATATTTGAACAGAGGATGCAACCGGAACATGGATTTCTTCCCCTCCCCTTTCAAAGACCGGGGAGGGGAAGAAATCCCCTCCGGCACCCACACCGGCACAAATTCTTGCTTCAGTTCATTCTAACGTGGATCTAAATATAAACGTCCTCACTGATGTTGAAATGTTTGAATTTTAATGAATCATTCCCCTGGTGTGTTGCAGTTGCTGGGTCTCAAGTGAACCGATTCGTTGCAATGTCTATAGTCAATTGATGCAATCACGTGGTATAGACGTGTGTCACCAGCGGCTTCTTCTATATATAAATACGGCATTATTAAAGGTCCAGGCAAATTACCGGGTGGAACAGGATATCATTCCTCAAAAGATGGAGAGACCTGTAATTTTACAGATTGAATTTACTACACCATTCTTGGAACAATTGGGGTACCTGGTAAACCATTTAAAACCGGGTAAAACTCGTTATTGCGAGCAAGTTTAATGCACATGTGTATTGAATGGATGCGTTGCTTTTGATGACGTAAATTGTGAATTTCAAATGAATTCACATCTGTTTTCCCGTTGTGTTCAATTGATCTAATTCAGCTGATTGTGTGAGGTGTCTGGTTTCTTGTGTGGACATTTAATGTGAACGGTTTGTTTGTCGCCAAGCAACCAATCCTGAAATATTTAAGAAGGAACTGCAGATGCTGGAAAATCGAAGGTAGACAAAAGTGCTGGAGGAACTCGGCGGGTGCAGCAGCATCTATGGAGCGAAGGTAATAGGCAACATTTCGGGCCGAAACCCTTCTTCAGATCAGTCTCACTCTGATACAAAAATATACCTGCCGGGTCTAGGGGACAGAGAAGGTGTGTGTCCTCACAAAAAATGCCGCAGTAACTCAGCGAGGCAGGCAACGTCTCTGGAGAGATCGAATGGGTGACAGAGAAACATAACAACATAGACATATTTAAAATAGCTGCAGAAGGAGACTATTTGGCCCTTCGACAACCTGGTGCTCAGAAAACAATCTGGCTCTGAACACCAGGAAAACAAAAGAGCTCATTGTCGACTTCAGGAGGCACAGCACCGACATAGTCCCCCTACACATCAACGGCGAGTGTGTGGAGAGGGTCTACACCTTCCGGTTTCTCGGCGTCCATATCGCGGCTGACATCTCCTGGACGGACAACACGACAGCGGTCATCAAGAAGGCTCAGCAGCGGCTGCACTTCCTGAGGGTCCTCAGGAAGCACAACCTGGACTCTAACCTGCTGCTGACCTTCTACCGCTCGTCCATCGAGAGCCTGCTGACATACTGCATTACAGCATGGTATGGCAGCTGCACCATGGCAGACAGGGAGAGGCTTCAGAGGGTAACCAAGACAGCGCAGAGGGTCATTGGCTGCCCTCTCCCCTCCCTGATGGACATCTACACCTCCCGCTGCCTTAGCAGGGCAAAGAAGATCATCAAAGACAGCTCCCATCCTGCGTTTGGACTGTTCGACCTGCTGCCCTCTGGAAGGCGCTATAGGTGCATCAAATCCAGGAAAAACAGACTCAGGAATAGTTGCTTTCCGAGAATTATATCTACTATAAATTCAATTCACACATGCACTGACTACACCGCCCAACACGGACTTCCATCTGTATATATGTATATATGTATGTAGCGCCTCAGAATTTGTGCACCTATTCCCCCCCCCATCTCCCTTCTGTTTTTTTTGTTTTTTCTGTTTCTTGTTTTTTGTGCTAAATTGTATGTATGCACTGAGTACGAGCAGCTTTCAGTTTCACTGTACTTGTATAGTGACAATAAATGGCATATCTATATCTATATCTATCTATCTACATTTAGTGTGATCATGGCTGATCATCCACAATCCGTAACCCTTCTCCCCATGTCCCTCGATTCCGCTACCCCCAAGAGCTCTATCTAAATTTTAAATTCATCTAGTGAATTCGTCTCCACTGCATTCTGTGGCAGGGAACTCCACAATTTCACAACTCTCAGGGTGATTTTTTTTTCTCATCTCAGTTTTAAATGACCTCCCCTTTATTCTGAGACTGTGGCCCCTGCTTCTGGACTCGCCCAAAATTGGGAACATTTTTCCTGCATTTAGCTTGTCCAGTCCTTTTTATAATTGTATATGTTTCTATAATATACCCCCCCTCATCCTCCTAAACCCCAGTGAATACAAGCCTAGTCTTTTCAAACTTTCCTCATATGACAGTTCCGCCAGCCCAGGCATGGATCTCGTGAACCTTCGCTGCACTGCCTCAATCACAATTTCCTCAAATTATGAGACCAAAACTGTACACAATACTCCCGATGTGGTCTCACCGGAGCCCTATACAACTGCAGAAGAACCACTTTGCTCCTATACTGAAGTCCTCTTGTTTATGAAGGCCAACATTCCATTAGCTTTCTTCACTGCCTGCTGTACCTGCACGCCAACTTTAAGTGACCGGTGTGCAAGGACACCCAGGTCTCGCTGTACCTCCCCCTTACCTAACCTAACCCCATTGAGATAATAATCTGCCCCCGATGGTTAGGCGGGGAATGGAGGGATCTGGATCTCGACCTGGCAGAGGAGATTTTCTGAACGTATACAGACATTGAGGATCGAACGACCTGATGGTGCACTGTACTATTTGTAATCAATATTATAAATATAAATAACTCTCTGGAGACAAGATTGCAAATGATCTACTTGATGCGGACGTAGAGTCAATTGTAAGAAATAATAAGAAGGATGATACTTGGTTTAATTAATAATAATAATAATAATAATAATAATAATAATAATAATAATAATAATAATAATAATAATAATAATAATAATAATAATTTTATTTATAGAGCACTTTAAAAACAAACATAGCTGCAACAAAGTGCTGTATATCACTAATCATTGACAAAAAAATAATACACACCAAAAATAACAATCAAAAGAAATAGTAGGAAAATACATGTAAAATAAAGAAACATCAAAAACACCACAAACAGAAGCAAAGCCTCAGGCATGGTCAAAAGCCAGGGAGCACAAATGCGTTTGGCAACATTGCCCGGAACCCGCAACCGTACAGCTGCCTGTCTGCATTTTTACTCGTCATTTCTGCCGACGTGAGTCGAGTCGAGCTCTAGACATCACTATGGCGTTAGTCGTTTAAAGTGGAGTGTTGCACTGGCCATGACAACATCCCAAATAATGAATCATGAGTTCCTACTTAAAACAGTCACCAGAGCTTCAGGCAATTCCTTCCTGTCAGCGGTATGTACGGAATTCAATAACCGGGAATAATTACAATATTTTAAACAATCAAAGTAAACGATAAAAAAACAAGGATAAATTAATGTATTGCTCCCAGTTAGATCCAAATGAAACATTATTTCAAATCTTTAGAATGAAGAAACAACACAACACAATTAATTACTTTAAATACACCTCCAACAAAATTATTTACTTTAAAGACACCTCCAACACAATTATTTACTTTAAAGACACCTCCAACAACGTTATTTACTTTCAAGACACCTCCAACCAGGGTGAGCGGCCACTTTGCCAATGAATGGAGCCGTATTATATAAGCCCGTCATGTTTCGTATAAAGCACAATTCAGCGAGACCAGCCTCCCGCTCAGTACTTGGTTCATGGCTCTGCGGCAGAAACGTATCTGATCTACAGCTGTATTCTGACTTCAGCGCTGTAAAGACCAGACACACTAGTCTGAGTTGACCGAACGGTCACAATTGCAACCGATTTTCCCATTAAAACTATCAGATAAATACTGTGCAATAAATTATAATCCAGATAATGAAACATCACTATTCGGCTTCTAATATCGAATATCATTATTAATATACATTTGTTTTATGCACCAAATTTGGTGGCCATCGTGATCTTGTCCCGAGGAAAGTGCGTTCTCTCCAAATGCATTACTCGTTACCTGCTGGGAATGCCTGTCGCTGACCTGATGGTCATTATATTTGTTGTCATTTTATATCAGATTATTAATGCATATTTTCCACATTCCTTCTTCAATCTCACCATTATTTGCAGATTTATTTTAACCATGATTTTTATTTCCATGGACTGTTCAGTGTGACTCACTGTGGCTTTTACTTTCGACCGATTTATTGCGATTTGCCATCAAATGCTACGAACAAAATATTGCACTGAAAATAATGTGACTATCGTGATAGCGGTAGTATTGTGTACAAGTATCGTGGAAAACATTCCGTACTATTTTATATACGAACCACGGGAGGTAGTTAATGGTGTAGCGGCAGATTTTTCAGATCTTTCAGGAAATTAACTCCCTAGCCACTAATTGGGTGAGAGGGGATAAGGGGAATATCTTCGGTACGCATGCAAGCTGCCTCAGAGACTTTCAGAGCTTCTACTTTCATAAGCTTCAGCACACAGTCTTTTAATGAATATTTTCTTTATTGTAGATATAAAAGTAAGATACATCCAAGGTTTTCCGACTTGTTCCAGCAATCTTCTTCAAACTCCAACGCATTGCTTCAGATACTAGAAAACTCCTCGTGTCTCCTTCTTCACATGAGGCTAGACATGCTTAACATGGCTCGACATGACATGGTCGAAGGATAAACCTTCTCCCTCTCCTGTCCAAAACGAATTCTCAACTAAACTAACACGCAAGCAGTTAAGCTGCATAAACACGCCCCAAGACACGTCATAAAATCCCACCCACATTATAACGGGCTGGCTAAAATTTAAAGGAACATGCCATCCATAATGACATGCAAAATAGGCCAAATGGCCACTACAAATGGCGTTGAGTGGTCGTGCTATGTAAAATCAAGCTTCTACACATTACCCATTTGGGCCGCATTTCTGTGGCTGGAAACGATCCTGACTCAGTTTGCTCCCTATGTGTTGATCTTGCTGTTTAATTCCCTGACCATCAGACACATTATACTGGCGAACCGAGTGAGGAGCGGACTACGTGGAAACAACAATACTGTGAAACACACTGACCCAGAGACCGAGAACCGCAGAAAATCCATCGTGTTGCTGCTCGCCATTTCTGGCAGCTTTATTCTCTTGTGGATGGTTAATTTGATATGTTACATATGTGTGCAATTTACTGACACGCTATTTTTGGATGGAAGTTACAATGACCCCTTCAACATTGCTGAGTTATCCGGGTACATGCTGACGTCTTTGAGTTCTTGCACGAACACCTTTATTTATGATGTATCTCAGAGAAAATTCAGAGAGGAACTGAAACACGTGATCGAATGGCACATGGTTCTTGTTGCCACTGTAACCAACTGCATTAAATGATACACCGAATATTTTGTCCAAATTACAAATGTAATTGCCTTGAACACTATTGAACAAAATTGAAAGGTTGTGCATGCACGCAAGGAGATCTATAAATGAGACATATGTCTCGGGAAGTTGTGTAAACCGTCAAACAACATACACCGCAGAATGAAACTACTTATGCGATGTATTCATTTCATGTTTTTGCAGAGATGTATGGATGGGGAAGGTTTATAGGGTGATGGGCCAAATAGAGTCAGTGAAGTAGACAGCACGGAAACCAAACTCGTCCCTAGAGATCAAGATACTGAATCTCAACCAGTCCCAATTGCCCACGCATCGCCCATATCCCTGTAAATATTCCCTGCCCATGTTCCTGTCCAAGCGTATATTAAATGTTGTTTTAGTACCTGCCTCAACGACCTCATCTGGCAGCTCATTCCGTAGTCCCACCGCACACTGGGTGAAAACGTTGCCATTCAGGTTCCTATTATTCATCTTCTCAACATAAACTATGAACGTCTGGTTCTTGATTCTCCTCTTAGTAAAAATACTCAGTGCATTCACTCTATCGATTTCACTCGTTATTTTATCCACCTCTATAAGATAAACCCTCAGCCTTCTGTGATCTAAGGAACGAAACTCCAACATCCACTGTGTAGTTCCAGTTGATTTTCCAGCTGAATAAAATCGTTTCTGTCACAGATTGACCAAAAAACTCAACTCTAAACGTGGCCTCAACAACGTGGCGTCCAACGGCACCATATCGCCCCAAGTGTTTTACTCAAGACACTGACTGATGAAGGTCAAATGTACCAAAAGCCCCCTTCACGACAGGAAAATCATATCTGGTCAGAAACATGTGTAGGAAACGTTCAGAGGGACCTGGGCCAACATGGTCAGCATGGATGAGATGGGCCGAAGGGCGTACTTTTGTGTGACGAAACTCTATGTTTATGATTTTACGACTCTCTCTGGTCAGGGGGGATGTTCTTACATCCAAGCCTCAGCGACGATGTGTAACCGCGTGATCCTTATTCAGGCTCTCCCTCAAAACAGTCCAGCTCTGCACGGCTGCACGTCACACAACATCTGTTAATGCCGAGAGCCTAGCGATCTACCAATGATACGAAGTTTTTGATGGGAAATACCTAGGACTGCCCATTCCATCCGTCTGTATGGCCTTGTGACAACTCCTTGTGTAAAACAGTTTGAATTGATCCAAATATTGTTGCAAATCACGAACACCTATCTATGTCACTTTCTGTATTCTCTGACTGGCTTTGGTACCCGGACGTGGCGCCGACGGGGGAGAAGCCGAAGCAAAGAAGTGGATCCAAATAACTGAATGGACACGAAGCCGAAGCGCCAAATAAGCGAATGGAAACGAAGCCGAAACACCAACTAACCGAGAGGGCGGGACGCCTAAATGCAAACTAACCGACAGGGCAGGACGCCTAAAGGCGAAAATAACCGAAAGGCTGCGTCGCCTAAAAACAAAGTCACCGAATGGCCGCTTTGCCGAAATGCCACCTACCCGAAAGGCGGCGTCGCCGCTCAACAAAAAAGTCAAATAACGAACATGACGTTCCCGGTAGGCGGGACTTGTCAGCGATTGGTCCAGACCCCCGCGTCCAACATTTTCACGGTGGAGGGATGAATATTGTCCCAAGCCTCCGTTCCACCCGACCCGCAGCTCGCGGAGTGTGGCCGTGGGAGAGTGGGGGCTGTCCCGAGGGATGCACACCTTCGGACGCTTACAACATTGTGCTTGGGTTCAGTATGCCCAGTCACTTATGGTTTGTGTGAGAACACGATCCCCACGCTCTCGTCTCCCCTTTCTCTCTCCCCTCTTCTCTTTCTCCCCTCTCTCTCTCTCTCCCCTCTCTCTCCCTTTTCTCTCCCCCACCCTTATCCCCCGCCCCCTCCTCCTCTCTCTCCCTCTCTTTCCCTTCTCTCTCCCCTTCTGTGTTTCTCTCCCCACTTCTCTCTCTCCCTCCTCTCTCTCCCACTCTCTCTACCATCTGCCTCTCCCCTTCTCTCTCTCCTCCTCCATCTCCCCCTCCTCTCTCTCCTACTCTCTCTCTCCTCCTCCTCTCTCTGCCCTCCCTCCCCCCCTCTCCCCCCCCCCCCCCCCCCCCCCTCCCTCCCCCCCCCTCTCCCCCCCTCCCCACTCTATCTCCCTCTCCCTCCCCTTCTCTCTCTCGCTCCCCTCTTCTCTCTATCTCCCCCACCCTCCCTTCTCTCTCTCGTCTGCACACGTGAGCAGTATCCCCTCGACAGTAACACTGTCTGTCCTCAAGACACTTACATTAACTGGCCAAATATCTCCATGTCTGTGCCCATGATCAAAACAGAGCGGAAATAGTCATCGAAATCAGACAATAAGGAACTTGTATCCATCTGGATCTCTGTTCACCAATTGTTCTGCGGTCTCTACATTTACCGTTGATGTCCGACTACTATTTAACTCCTGAAACATTGTATAACTTCCAAGTTGTCAGAATTCAACGCCATTCAATTCAATTCCAATTCACGCATTCAATTCCTCGCTTCGCTCGCATCTATGCCCGGTCGGCTTGGTCAGATCATTGCTTTCTAAATGTCAAAAGTGTGAAACGTGCCCAATGGTCATATGAGCCTACAACGGAATAAGGAGATTGTTACTTGCAGCAGCCTAACATGGCCAGAAACGAAATACACAAAACAATAGAACTTGTTGGGAAGAAGCTATCCTGGAACCACGCGGGCACGATTTCATGCTTCGATCGGTGGATTGAAATGAGAGCGTGGCCAGGATGGCGAGGGTCTTTCATGATAGCGGGTGTCTTTTCTGAGGCAGTCCCTCCCAGAGATCCCCTCGATAATTTGCATTTGTGAAGCTTCGGACAGTGTCCGCCATTCTCTGTGCACTCCTTCGTTTCTGGGCGGTCAAGTTGCGAAATGAGGTCGTAATGCAACACGCATGTCTATTACTCGAGGCAAAATGTGCAAATGATCATCTTTACTTATCTCTTTGTCTCACGCCGTTTGCATTTTCATCTCTGGCCTTTGTTCAATCATCCGCCAACCAAAACCACCGTCAACCTACATCCGCCTGTCACTTGCCCGGCTTTGGCAAGCCCCACATCTCTCCCAGCTCCTCGCCCCCGCCCACGTCTCTCCCAGCTCCTCGCCCCCCGCCCACGTCTCTCCCGACTCCTCGCCCCGCCCACGTCTCTCCCAGCTCCGCGCCCCCGCCCACGTCTCTCCCGACTCCTCGCCCCGCCCACGTCTCTCCCAGCTCCTCGCCCCCGCCCACGTCTCTCCCCGCCCATCGGCTCCCGCCCACGTCTCTCCCAGCTCCTCGACCCGCCCACGTCTCTCCCAGCTCGTCGCCCCCCGCCCACGTCTCTCCCAGCTCATCGGCTCCCGCCACGTCTCTCCCAGCTCCCTCGCCCCGCCCACGTCTCTCCCAGCTCCTCGCCCCCGCCCACGTCTCTCCCAGCTCATCGGCTCCCGCCCACGTCTCTCCCAGCTCCTCGCCCCGCCCACGTCTCTCACAGCTCGTCGCCCCCCCGCCCACGTCTCTCCCAGCTCATCGGCTCCCGCCCACGTCTCTCCCAGCTCCTCCTCGCCCCGCCCACGTCTCTCCCAGCTCGTCGCCCCCGCCCACGTCTCTCCCATCTCTCTCGCCCCCGCCCACGTCTCTCCCAGCTCCTCGCCCCCGCCCACGTCTCTCCCAGCTCCTCGCCCCGCCCACGTCTCTCCCAGCTCTCGTCGCCCCCGCCCCCCCGCCCACGTCTCTCCCAGCTCGTCTCTCCCCCCGCCCACGCCCACTCCCAGCTCCTCGCCCCCGCCCGCGTCTCTCCCAGCTCCTCGCCCCCGCCCGCGTCTCTCCCAGCTCGTCGCCCCCGCCCGCGTCTCTCCCAACTCCTCGCCCCGCCCGCGTCTCTCCCAGCTCGTCGCCCCCGCCCACGTCTCTCCCAGCTCTCCGCCCCCGCCCACGTCACTCCCAGCTCCTCGCCCCCGCACACGTCTCTCCCAGCTCCTCGCCCCCCTCTGAGTCTGAGTTGGGGTGCTGACCCGAAATGTCACATATTTATATTCCCCAGGGATGCTCCCGGAATTACTGCAACACAGTGTCTATGCGAAAAGTAATATTATTTACGAATCATCTGTTTCATAATGAATATTCAAACATCATCAATTTATATCACATCTGTCTGCGAAATAGAAGCTACCTGATGTAAATGGACCTTGGTGGCCGCCTGCAATCCCAGTGGGCCAATGATGCGATTTGCAAGAGCACACATATTGCTGATTCTGATTAACAATACATTGAGCACAACCCACGATCACTAACCGAATACATTTTAAGGATTTTCTCCAAATACAGATGTCCATAGACCTTCACATTGAAGACCCTCTTTTGCTCAATATTCTCTCGGAACCACCATTCTATATATTACGTAAATGACAGAGGAGGATAGCACAGGCCCAGGCCCTTCCACCCTAACTGTCGAACATGATGAAAACATAAACCAATCTCGTGTTCCTGAACATGAACATGAACATGAACGTGTCCAAAAGCCTCTTCAATGCCACGTTGTCATAAGTCTCCACCGTCTCCTCTGGCAGTGCGTTCCGGGCTCCCACCACTCTCAGTAGGTATGTTGCAAAGCGTACCTGAAGCGTCGCTGAAAATCTGCCCAGCCCGTGTGCTCGATTTTGGCGCCGTTTAGAGGGGGCGGGTTTAAAACGCAATTTTCTGTAGGCTGTTCAAATCGAGTTTGTTCAGCCTAGTTAATTATTAACGAAAATTCGCTGGTGGGTTCCCTCACATGAGCTATTACTAGTTTTACGAGTTTTTCCTAAGTGCTATAGTAGTTTAAAAATTAACCTCTAAACCCCCGACGGCTCGCAACCAGCTGGGTCTATAGAACAGAAATCTGAAGGGTAGCAGTATGTTTTTACATTAAAACGGGCTTCTTAAGATCACTTTATACAACGTTTAATATTGCGAGTAGCTAATTTTGGGCCCATTATATCCCGCAGTATTTTTCTGGGCATTTGAGGGCACACATCCACCGCAATGTGAACGTTCTAAACCAGCGCGTTCACAGGATCCCACTAGAAAGCTGATTTAAAATGGACTTTAATTCACAGCAATTGAACACTAAATTCCTTCCATTTGGCCTATAAATTAATGTAAATGAGATTTAAAAATCATGTTTTATTGTGAATTATTTGTGAATATTATTTGGACACTTAGGCTATTTAAAAATGTTAATCATGTATTAAGAAATGGATAGATGTTTAGATCCAGTAATTGAAGTTTGAATTAGCTACAATTGGGTACCTAACTAATTATATGTTTTAATTTCAGGTCATCCAAGTAAGATTATTTTATATTTGCTTCAGAATGGTTCAATCTATGATAACTGAACATTTCATTCAGTTCTCTTAATTTTTAAGAAGGTTATGGGCTTTTGACTGTTCACGATCACAGCTTTTTTGTTATGTCCATAAAAAATCAATTGGGAACAAGATGCTAATTTCCGAGTATGAAAATGGCCATAACCTCTTAAATACTTGAGATATGAAAGTGAATTAGCCGCCAAATTAAACTTATTTTTATGCTTTATCTGATGGGATTAACTACAGACTTGATTTTTTAAATCTCAAAATTTTGTAACATTGCTACTCTCAGAAGTCATTTGTCATTTGTTTATTGTTTAGAAAACTATGTCCAGTTGTATGTGAGAAGGATCAGATGGGCGCCCTTATTGCTGTTATGCTTTGCATATGAGCACAGGGGGATATGATCAGTTAATCTACAGGTTTCTACAAAAATGATGCTATAGTCTGAAGTAAGGAAATAATTATTGGTTGCGGGATGATATTGATCACTTGGTAAAATGGCTGAACTGAGGTGCGTAGAATATGATGCTGACAATTGTGTGGTGATGTTTTTTACACAGAGAGTGGTGAATCTGTGGAATTCTCTGCCACAGAAAGTAGTTGAGGCCATCGGTGGGCGGCGCGACTTTCGTCAGCAGCGGCCTCTGCAGTCCGTCTGTATTTTTTATTATTTTTGTCTCGTTTCTATGTAGTTTTAATTATTTGTTTTTGTCGGGGTATGTGTGTGTGGGGGGGGGGGGGTGGGAGGGGGGCGGGGGTAACTTTAAAATATTTCCCTTGCACGGGAGACCCGACCTTTTCTTGTCGGGTCCCCGTTGTCGTTGGGGCTGCAACTTGGAGCGGCCTCCAACAGGAACGACCTGGGGCTCCAGTTGCGGAGCTGCGGTCCTACTCACCGTCGTGGAGCTGGCCGAGTCCGGAGCAGGTGAAGCTGTGGTGGAGCGCTGCTGTGACAGGACCCCCGGAGATTCGGAGGCTACAACCGCGGGTCTGGGCGGACGGCAACACCTGGTGGGAGACCGCTTTTCGGGGCTTCCGCAGCGGCGACTTCTCCCGCCCGAGTTGCGGTATTGAAGAGTACCTGGAGCGGGGCCTTACATCACCGCCCGGCGCGGCTTGGAATGGCTGCGGGACTTTGCTAGCGCCCGCCGGGGGCTCCAACAACAAGACCCGGTGTGCGGCCTTGCATCTCCCGGCACGGCGTTAATGGCCGCGGGACAATTGCCATCGCCCGCCGGGGGCTTTGACTCTGACATCGGGAGGGGAGGGGAGTGCACGGGAGGCCTTCCATCACAGCGACGAGGAGATGCGCTGTGATGGATGTTTGTGTAAATTGTGTTGTGTCTTGGGTCTTTTTATTGTGTGTATGACTGCAGAAACAACATTTCATTTTTTTTGTCTTGTTTAGTTTAATTTTTGGTTATTAGGTTGTGTTATGTGTGTGCGGGGGGGGGGGGGGAGCTGAACCATGGTTTTCTGTCTCTCCCTTCGGGGGAATGCGACTCTTCTGTCGTATCTATATCAACAAGTTCGCTGATGACACAACAGTGGTGGGTCTCATCAGCGACAATAATGAGTCGGCGTACAGGATGGAGGTGGAGCTGCTCACAGGATGGTGCAAAAATCCCAAAACCTCACTTTTAATGTGGGAAAAAACTAAGTAGATGGTGGTCGACTTCAGGAAGGACGGGGAAACAACGCCATACACCGTTGTATATTGATGGAGCTAATGTGGAAAGGGTCAGCAGTGTGAAGTTCCTGGGACTCCACCTGTCGGATGACCTGACCTCTATGACCAACACCACAGCACTGTTCAAGATAGCCCAGCAGCGACTACACCGTCTCCAGAGACTACGGAAAGCAGGTCTCCCCACTGTCCATCTAAGGACCTTTTATAGGGTCACAATTGAAAGCATAATAACCTACGGCATCACTTCCTGGTTCGGGAGCTGCAAGGCTTACGAACAATATCAACTAGACAGGATAGTGAACACCGCCAGCAAGATTACCGGTGGTCCACTCCCTTTCCTGCTGGAGATATACAAGAAGAGGAACATCAGCAGAGCCATCTCCATCATCCAGGACCCCTACCACCCATCACACCACATCTTCTCCATTCTGCCATCTGGGAAGAGGTACAGGAGTATCAGCTGCAAAACCAGCATGATACTACACAGCTTCTTCCCACAGGCAATAAGACTGATTAACGGACTTTGTCCCCACCCAAAATATCGCTCATCCACACATCCAACCGCGCCCATACTTTAACAGTTATGCACCTGTTAAAGTAAAGCCACTGTCGATCAGAATGACTGTTTATATTATATTGTTAACTTTTAGGCCTACTTTCTTTTTAAAAATGGTAATTTTAATTTGATTTTAAAGCTCTATGTATTATCCTTCTTTGTTCTTATTTTTACACTGATTGGAAACCGATTGAGCAACGTGTTTTCGTTTTCTCTGTGTATGCGAGTACTCGGTGAAATGATAAAATATAATTTATGAATATAATGCAATTTAAAAAAATGTACAAAGGATATATCTTTGAAAAGTACAGTAATGAGGACGGAGAATGTAAATCTCACAGATGTTAATGGTGCTTGTTTTTTTTTCTTTTTTTCTAAATAGCTCGATTGGAGTAGTTTTATTTGAATTGTCTGTTTAGTTTATTTTATTGAGTTTTGCATTTGTTAATGGTGAAGAATGGGGGTAGGACGTGACAAGCATAGGCTGCTCCCTATCCCTTTTACACAATACACACAATACAATATATTTGTCACTTGAACCTCATAGAGGCACAAATGAAATGTTGTTTCTGCAGTCATACACACATGAAAAAACAAGTCCATGCCGAACATACACACATGAAAAAAAAGACCAAAGACACAACACAATTTACACAGACACCCATCACAGCGCATCTCCTTCTCGCTGTGATGGAGGCAAAAATACGTATCTCTCCCCTGCACTCCCCATTCCCCATTCCCCTCCCGATGTCGGAGTCAAAGCCCCCGGCGGGCGATGGCAATTGTCCCGCGGCCATTAAAGCCACGCCGGGCGATGCAAGGCCACGCTCCGGGTCTTGTTGTTGGAGCCCCGGCGGGCGCTATTTCGAACGAGTCTAATGTGTATTATGTTGAAATTGGCTTTTGATTTTTAATTTATGTATGTACATATATGTTATGTATATGTGTATGTGTGTATAGGTGTATATGTATGTATGTATATATGTACATGTATATGTATGTATGTATGTGTGTATGTATTTATGCATATATATATGTATATATATAATTTTCCTTTTATTTATTCATTTTCTTTAATCGTTCGAAATAAAGATAAAAGATATTAAAGAAATACTGAATACTGAATACTGAATACTTCTCTGCCTCCGTCTGCGCTGAGGCCTAATGGCGGAGCTGGCGGCCTCCAACCTGCGACTGACCTCGAGGCTCCGGAGGCAGAGCCAGCCAGGACTCACCAACGCGAGGCTGGCCGTCTTCGAGCTGTGGCGGCGTTCGGGCGCTCCAGTGGCAGCGGCAGGACTCGGCGCTTCGGTGAGGGCGCCCGGCTCGGGGCTGAGACGGTGCTCCAGTGGAAGCGGTACGACTTGGGGTTGGGCCGACGCTCCGGTGAGGGCGGCCCAGCTCCGGGCTGAGACGGTGCTCCGGTAGCTGAGGCGGCGTTCCGGCGGCGGCGTCGACCTGAATCCGGGTCTCGGCCGCGGGCCAGTGGACGACATCATCGGGAGCTCGCAGGTCACAGGCTGGTGCCGCGGCAACAGCTGCGTCCACTGGGCTGCAGGGCGGCAGCTTCGACCACCTCGGGCCGCGGAGCTTGAACCGGCCCGTTCGTGGAGCTCGGTGAGCCGCGGGACTGACTTCCCATCGCCCGGTGGGGTATCGCCTCAGCGCAGAGGGAGAAGAGGAGGGAAGAGACAGTAACCCTAAGATTTTTGCCTCCATTACTGTGAGGAGGTGCCTGGTGAACACATTGTGGTGGTTGTTAATTTGTGTTTATTGTGTGTTTTGTTGTTTATTATTATATACAGAATTCCTCCTCATAGGCTCCAAATCCACACTCAGCAAAATCAATAACCCCACTCTCACCATCGACGGCACCACTGTCTCCCCATCTCCCCAGACCCGCAGCCTTGGCGTGATATTTGATTCCACCCTCTCCCTTGAGCCTCACATCCGCCAGGTCATTAAAACCTCCTTCTTTCACCTCCGCAACATCGCCAAAATCAGGCCTTCTCTCACACCTCCCGCTGCTGAAAGACTCATCCATGCCTTCATCTCCTCCCGACTGGACTACTGCAACCCACTCTCCTTGGCATCAGCTCCACCTACATCAACCGACTCCAACTGGTCCAGAACGCAGCCGCCCGACTCATCACCCACACCAAATCCTGGCATCACATCACTCCAGTCCTCAAACAACTTCACTGGCTTCCCATCTCCCACCGGATCACCTACAAAATCCTGGTCCTCAACTACAAAGCCCTCCACCCTCTGTCCCCCCCCCCCCCCCCCCCCCATACTTCACTGACCTCCTTTCCCCCTACCAACCCTCACGGTCCCTCAGATCCACATCAGCCGGTCTCCTCTCCATCCACGAGTCCAACCTCCGCAGTTTTGGGGCCAGAGCCTTCTCCAGGGCAGCTCACAGACTCTGGAACTCCCTTCCCCAACTGATCCGCAATTCCGTGTCCCTCGCCATCTTCCAGTCCCGCCGCAAGACCCATCTCTTCACCTCTGCCTATCCTTAGCCCCACGTCCCCCTCCCTTTTCATCTGTGCTTGAATTGCCTCATATTGTGTTTTGAATTGAATTCTGTCTTTAATTGTGTACTAGTCATGTCTATACTATGTATTTCATTCCGCATACACGTTTTTCCTCTACTTGCTAAATTTTTGTAAGGTGTCCTTGAGATTCTTGAAAGGCGCCTATAAATAAATAAAATGTATTATTATTATTATTATTATTATTATTATTATTATTATTATTATTATTATTATTATTATTTTTATTATTATTAGTATTATTATTATTATTATTATTATTATTATTATCATCTAACTCCATCAACTGTTGAAGATTGTTCCTGATGTTGGGGACGACCAGAACAAGGGGCCACACACAGTTTAAGGATAAGGGGGAAATCTTTTAGGACCGAGGAGAAAAATATTTTTTTCACACACAGAGAGTAGTGAATCTGTGGAATTATCTGCCACAGAAGGTAGTTGAGGCCACAGTTCATTGGCTATCTTTAAGATGGAGTTAGATGTGGCCCTTGTGGCTAAAGGGATCGGGGGTATGGAGAGGAGGCAGGTACAGGAAACTGAGTAGGATGATCAGCCAAGATCATATTGAATGTTCACCAGACTGATTCCTGAGATGTCAGGACTTTTTTCATATGAAGAAAGAGTGGATAGACTCGGCTTGTACTCGATTGAATTTAGAAGATTGAGGGGGGTTCTTATAGAAACTTACAAAATTCTTAAGGGGTTGGACAGGCTAGATGCAGGAAGATTGCTCCTGATGTTGGGGAAGGCCAGAACAAGGGGCCACACACAGTTTAAGGATAAGGGGGAAATCTTTTAGGACCGAGATGAGAAAAATATTTTTTTTCTCACACACAAAGTGGTGAATCTGTGGAATTCTCTGCCACACAAGGCAGTGGAGGCCAATTCACTCGATGTTTTCAAGAGGTAATTAGATTTAGCTCTTGGGGCTAAAGGGATCAATGTATATGGGGAGAAGGCAGAAACGGGGTTACTGATTGTGTATGATCAGCCACGATCACATTGAATGGCGGTGCAGGCTCAAAGGGTCGAATGGCCTCTACTCCTGCACCTATTGTCTGTGTTTGTATGTTTCTATATTTTAAATCGTATGATGTCGGTGATTGGAAGATGGTATATAAATCCAATTGGTAATAGACAATAGGTGCAGGAGTAGAGGCCATTTGGCCCTTCGAGCCAGCACCGCCATTCAATGTGATCGTGGCTGATCATCCCCAATCAGTACCCCGTTCATGCCTTCTTCCCATATTCCCTGACTCCACTATCTTTAAGAGCACAATATCACTCTCTCTTGAAAGCATCCGGAGAACCGACCTCCACCGCCCTCTGAGGCAGAGAATTCCACAGACTCACAACTCTCTAGGTGGAAAAGTTTTTCATCGTTTCCGTTCTAAACGGCCGACCCCTTATTCTTAAACTGTGTGTGGCCCCTGGTTCTGGACTCCCCCAACATCGGGAACATGTTTCCTGCCTCTTGGCGTGTCCAAGCCCTTAACAATCTTATATGTTTCAATAAGATGCCCTCTCATCCTTCTAAACTCCACAGAGTGTACAAGCCCAGCCGCTCCATTCACTCAGCATATGGCGTCCCGCCATCCCGGGAATTAACCTGGTGAACCTACGCTGCACTCCCTCAATAGCAAGAATGTCCTTCCTCGATGTACACAAGAAATAGACATTTAAAATATGTGTTACAGCTAAAATCACAGATTATAAGGAAGAATGTAAAAATAGGTAAAAAATAATCGTTACATTTTATGACAATTGATAAAAGTATATTTATAAATAATTGTCAAATTTGAAGTCACTAAATAAATGGCAGAATATAGTTATATCTAAAATTAATTGTAAAATGTTATGTCAATGAACACGACATAATTTAACGCAGTCGCTGCCTCAAAAAGGTTGGCAGTATTGAAAAAGCTACTTTTATAACAACTAAACAGGTTCGCTTCTTAATAAACGGACACCACACAAACTGTTTGGTAGACCAGTTCAAAATGTTACTTATTATTGGCAGATGGAAGGGAGCGAGAATTCCAGCTAAGTGACCTATGTAGACACTTCACTGTCCTCAGTCCACATCTCTGAACAACAGAATTACATCGCATGTTATAGTGTTTTTTTGTTGTCATCTTAACACATTCCACAGACATTAGTCATGGTCAGAGGTACAGGAAAAGGCATCACATCAAAGGCATTTTGTCACAATACCTTAGATCAGTCTAGCTTCTCCTCTCTTGTCACCTCCTCCCTCATAAACACAGGACACTTGGTTTACGACATCTTACATCCAATACATCAAAGAGATCTATCTAGCTCATCTGCTTCCTCTCTCGTCACTTGGTCCCTCATAAACATAGGACACTTTGTTTACGACATCTTACTTCAAAGAGATGACTCGAGCTCCTTCTCTGCTTGTCACTTGGGAGACAATGTTATAGTATTTTATTATCTCACACACGCGCAACCAGAGGCAAGCCTAATTTGAGACTAAATATAAGCTGTAAGCTAGCCCAGAAGCCAATGTAATATATTATTTTATTTTTAACTAAAATTTGGCTTCATCAGTATCATCAAAGACCCACACCATCCTGGCCACACACTCATCTCCCTGCTAGAAGGTACAGGAGCCTGAAGACTGCAACGACCAGGTACAGGAATAGCTACTTCCCCACAGCCATCAGGCTATTAAACCTGGCATTAAACCTGGCTCGGCCAAACTCTGATTATTAATAACCCATTATCTGTTATTTGCACTTGATCATTTTAGTATTCATGTGTATATATATTTATATTATGGTATATGGACACACCGATCTGTTTTGTAGTCAATGCCTATGTTCTGTGTGCTGAAGCAACGCAAGAATGTCATTGGCCTATCAGGGACACATGACAATAAACTCACTTGAACTTGAACTTGAATATATTTTCAAATATGTGACTATCTGAAGAAATATACACAAGATTGTCATAATATGCCTCCAGACTCACTGGACGAAGCAATGAAGACAAAGGCCGGATCAGCAAACTTAATATCATACTTATACAACACTATTTTAAATATAGAAATACCATCAACCGACGGTATTACAAGAGACTGGGAACAAGAACTAGCTATAAATTTTTCAAAAGAGAGCTGGGATAAACACTTACTATATGTGCATAAATGCTCGATTAACGTAAGACATACTCTAATCTAATTCAAAACATTACACAGATTATACTATTCAAAAACCAAAATAAATAAGCTTTTTCCTAACGTCTCACCTATTTGTGATAAATGCCAGTATCAAGAAAGTACCATAACGCACGCATTTGCTTTTTGTATAAAAATTCAAAAATTCTGGACCGAAATTTTTGAAATCTTCACAAAATTATTTAAAATAAAACCGATTCCAAAAGCAGAATGGATTATCTTTGGAATAATGGAAGGTAGCCCTGAACTAAACGTGTTTCAAAAGAATCGATTTAATTATGGGCTAATAACGGGAAAAAACAAGCTTATACTTAAATTCTGGAAAAACGCTCCTATACCAACAATAAATATGTGGATTTCAAATTCAATTCAATTCAATTCAACTGTATTGTCATTGCACAGATACAAGTATGGGTAATAGTGCCATATAGAAATAACAATACAGAATAAGCAAACAATGTGGATGGAGAGACTGGAGACATCTATCGGCGGGACACCGAGTTGAACAATGTGATAGTGTTGTTGTAGAAGCTGTTCCTCATCCTACTAGTACGAGACCTGAGTCTCCTGTACCCCCTCCCCGATGGGACGAGGGAAAACAGTCCATGGTTGGGGTGGGAGGGGTCTTTGATGATCTTCCCGGCCCGTCTCAGACACCGTTTTCGGTGGAGGGCATCCATGGCAGGGAGCGGGGCACCGATGATGCACTGAGCGGTTTTCACCACCCGTTGTAGTGCCTTCCTGTCCGCTACGGTGCAACTGCTGTACCATACCGTGAAGCAGGTGGTCAGGATACTTTCTATGGTGCAGCGGTAAACGTTGGTCAGGATCTGGGGGGGCAGGTGAGCTTTCTTGAGCCCCCTCAGGAAGTTAAGGCGCTGCTGCGCCTTTTTGTTCAGCTTTGAGGTGTTGAGGGACC